>NC_077230.1:316792276-316939776 GCF_027887165.1 Monodelphis domestica
GAGGTCCTGAATTAAATGTGGCCTCAGACACTTCCTAGCTGTGTGACCCTGGGCAAGTCACTTAACCCCCACTGCCTAGCCCTTACTGTTCTTCTGCCTTGGAAGCAATACACAGTATTAATTCTAAGATGGAAGGTGTTTAAAAAAAGAAAAGAAAAAGAATTAGTTAGTAGACTATAGACTAAGAATCCAAGTTGTAGTCCAAGGTACACTAGTGAAAGAACTTGTCAGGCAATATCTCAATCACTGATTATATACCACTGATGATAGAAGGCAGACAGACAGAAGATATAGATGGGAGAGAAGGGGAGGGGAAGAGAGAGAGAGAGAGAGAAAGAGAGAGAGAGAGAGAGAGAGAGAGAGAGAGAGAGAGAGAGAGAGAGAGAGAGAGAGAGAGAGAGAGAGAGAGAGAGAACAACTCTGAGAAGTAGGTGTATTATTACCCTCATTTATAATTGAGAAAACGGAGGAAGACAGAGGTTAAGTGTCTTAACCAGGGGTCACAAAGCTAGTAAATGTCTGAGACTAGATTTGAACTCAGGTTTTCCTAACCCCAGGCTCAGCATTCTGGAAGCTGAAACACCTAGAAAGACAGGTAAACAGAGAAGTCCCTAGAGATACACCCTCCATTTGGCAGAAGTAGAGATAATGGGAATTTCACAAATTAGAATCCTTGAATCCAAATCCAGATGGCTTTTCGTGGTTTATTGGAGTTATTCCATGAGAGAGGCCAGGGAGCAAAGGAATGGGAACTCCTACCTCCTGAGTGTACACACACACTCTCTCTCTCTCTCTCTCTCTCTCTCTCTCTCTCTCTCTCTCTCTCTCTCTCTCTCTCTCTCTCTCTCTCTCTCTCTCTCTCTCTCTCTCATTCTACCATTAGTTGGAGGAGGAAGAAGAGGAGGAGGGGAATGCACTTCTTTTTCTTTAAAAATATACAAATATACACAGATTTATCAGCATCTTGTCTCAACCTTCCCTAGGCCTTGTCCCCTTCAGGAGCTTGGATGCCTGGCCCCTGGTCACACTGGGCTGACAAGAAAGAGTTCAAGAGGGCCAGTGACAGGGAGCTGCCATGGTCAGGGCTGATGGGCTATCTAGAGTCCCTTAGGAGAGTCAAGAGCCTGGCAGCACCAGGAGGGGGGGCCAAAGTCCTAGGCAGGGCCACGCAGGTCACTCAGGGCCTGGCTGGCAAGTGTTTCTAGGAAGAGCCTGTATGCCAATAATGTGGTGAGGGGCCCACAGTCCTCTAGGAGGAAGAGGATATCCTGGGAGTGGAGGTAGGGACAGATTCTCAACTTTATCCTCCATAATAACTTACATTCTCCAAATCTGGCATCTTACCCTAGAAGTATGACAATTCAAGAAGATTAATAATGAAAAGAAATGTATAATCTATGCTTTATGGTTCTGGGTACTGCTCTTTACTCCTTTGCTACTAATACTGAGACAGGATAAGATGCCTTTTCATATCATCTTCAAATATCACTTCCTGGTACAAAGGAGAAAATGACTAATTCTCCTGAGTTTATGAACATCTTCCATGTTTAAAACTTTTTCATAAATAGTACCAAATATTTCATTAGATATAGTTATGGCTAATGTAGAATACTTGTGTTTTAAATCAATCTACCATTTAATAAACCAGCTTCAAACATGAAATTAAAATATTAGGAAGAAAGGCTACATGGTATTAGAAACTGTGAATCTGAAACTAATTAAGAAACTGAGTGCTTTGTAAGAATGAAATTTGATACAAAGTTGCTGAATTTGGCCATTTGGATAAATGTCTAATGAAGTATTTCCACAATTCCTATCAGATGCTCTAAGAAAATAACTGATACATTAGACAAAAATAGCCAGAAATGAGGGACTCTTTCTTTGCTTCTACTCCCACAGTGCTATCACTCCATTTTCCCCATTTGCCACAAAGGAATAAAAGTGTGAAGAGTCTATGATCACAAATAATATCATGGAGAAATATATTTTTGTGTATGATTTTACTCACACTTAAAAAGTATTTTAACACAAGTTAAATTATATCTTTACTAGTGTCTAAATTAACTTTAGACAATGATGATATTTCTGTATAGCAATTAAGACAGCTAAATTGATTTTTTATTTCTGAAAATAAACTTCGAATTAAAACAAGAAAGTAAAGATTATATCAAGTGATTTAACCAAAGGTTTGCTATTTAAGCACTTGGGAAAAGCTACTTGTTTTCAGTGAACAAACAATATATAACCTTAATGATTCTTAAAATGAAAATTCAACAAGTAGTCTCACCACTAGTTATCATCATTCTTTTGAAGAGACTACCAGAGACTGCTTCATCCTAACTAAAATATATAATAGCCAATTTATTAGCCTTATCAGAAAGCATTACATCTAGGGCCATTCATATTGTGAGAATACATCCTTTATATATATAACTTATCAAAGACTTTTCTAATTCAACATTTTGACAAAAAAATTTAAAAAGAGAAAGGCAAATTTTATTTTAAAACCCTTCTGTCCAATCTTAAAATCAATACCGTGGATGAGTTCCAAGGGAGAACAGTAGGGCTAAGCAATGGGGTATTATAACTGATTTGCACAGGGTCACATACTAAGAAGTGTCTAAGGCCACATTTGAACATGGAACCTTCCATCTCTATGCCTCGCTCTCAATTCACTGAGCCACCTAAATGCCCCATAGGCTGTGGTTTTTACCTTTTCTTTTTCCCAGAAATCTTGCCAAAACTTAAAAAGAATCAACTGATTTCTATTTCATTTTCTTTTCACTTCTTTCCCTGTTCTCTTAGAGGAGGAACATAGTACAATATGTTCTACCAGAAAAAAAAAAACTGTGGCTCTGGAGTCAGAGAATTTTGAATCCTGCCTAGGATGATTTCAACTTGTATGACCCTGAGTATATCCCTTCACTTGTCTTGGGCTATATTTCCTCACCTATAAAACGTGGTGGTTGCACTAGATGACCTTTGAGGTCTCTTCCAGCTATCATCTTACAATTCCAGACAAGACCTATGGAAAATGTAGTACCAGTCAAGCCAGGGCCTGTGCTACTTGAGGTATTATGGAGAGAGCACTGGCAAAGGATGAGAAGACCTGGATTCTAAGTCTGACTCTGGGGAGCCACACGCCCCTAGCTGGTTGCTTCCAACTCCTTGGACCTCCCTATTCTCCTGACAAATGGGCAATGCCACATGCCATATTTCCCACCCAAGGATGTGAAGACCAAATGAAATAATATATATTTTTGAAAGTATTTGGAAAATAAAAAAGGGGCCCCCTATAAATGAATAGTTTCATTATACTTATCAACACAGAAGTCATTTCACTTTTAAGAGTGGTGGAAGTACTTCTATGAATAAAATCAATTCTCTTTTCCGACATCTACTCTTTGGTCCTGCTTGCAGATGCATTTTTTGCTCCTGCTAAACCAATTTGATTTCTTCCAACAACCTCTTTAGCCCAATAATTTCCATCTAACCCACCTCCTGCAAGAAGTTTTTCCTAATGGCCCTTCCTGCTATCGCCTTCCCTCCAAGACATTCTCCAGTTTAGCCTGTCTATATCCTATGTGACCTACACTGGCTTTCCTATTAGAATAGATGCTCCTTGAGGGCAGAGACTGTCTTCAGTCCTTTATCCCTAGCACTTTATTCCTAGCACTGTGACTAGACCACTTTATAAAAGTTTGAACACTCAACCTACATGCTATAAGATCCATTAAAAGAAGAAGCATGCTTCTTGACCTCCAGCTATGTTCCTTTAAAATAAAGGCTTTCACAAGCTAATGCTTAATCAGTGACTGGGCAAGTCCATTTACTGTAGCTTCCAATTGAAAGGTTCATCTTATTTTTCTTTTGTAAACAAAAGACACCAACTGCAGCAGGGACAGCCTCTCCTTGACTCACTTGTGTCCTTGGAGCTCAATTGCAGTTCCTTTTCTTCCACCAATGTCCCACATGATAACAGAGTGATCGGAACTGCCAGAGAACAGCACTCGGTGGACTGGGTCCCAGCATAAAGCTGTCACTCCACCTACAAGAGGAAAGACACAGTTAAATAAACTTGCAGTGAAAAAGAAAGTTTCACAGAACAAAGTTGAAGGGAGCCCTCAAAGAGGAAACCTTACCGGCCCTGTGTGTATCTGCTGGGACTGACTTTTATGAGCAATGAAAAAGGGTCTCTTTGTGGCTCGTAGAAACTAGAGATTATTTTACTGTCCCACCAAGGCAGGTAAGGCTATATGTACACTGAAAACAGTAGTAGTTTCTATAATACAATACACTGAGGAATCTAGAAACATACTGGGGTAGCCAGGAGGCACAGCAGATAGAACTCGGGTCCTGGAGTCAGGAAGACCTGAGTTTAAACCCATCCTCAGCCACTTATTAGTTATGTGACCCGGGGCAAGTCATTTCATCTCTGTCTGCCTCAATTTCCTCATTTATAAAATATGGATAATAATAACACCTACATTTCGAGCTTGTTGTGAGACTCAAATGAGATAAAATTTTTTAAGCGCTTAGCATAGTGCTTGGCAAAGTGATATTTCTGACAGTCGTTCTTAACACATTATCCAAAAGACTTTTTGCGTCACAAGCTACTAATATCCTGGGGAAACTACTAAAGAGAACAAAAATCATTTCATTAGTCTTTCTCAGGAGAATTTTTTAGAGATGAGAACAAAAGTTGTGTGTGTGTGTATCGATGCATAAACACAAGTTATACAAAAATTGCTTCTTCCTTTATAATGGATGATTTCCACTTTTGTGGTTCTTCAGTGATTAGCAGATTTTTTTAAAGTTCCTTTTCTATAATGTTCTTTCAGGAGAATTTTGATATGATAGTCAAGAATATTTTGGATCACTTGGAATATTCCAAGTGATCCAAAATAAATAGCTTGTGAATGTATTGTTTTTCATTGTTTTTGCATCATTCTCTCCAATTTACCTAATTAATTTATTAAACCTGTTCCCGTTTTTCTATCTCTTCTTCACCTCCTTCAACAATATTCTATTTCTTTGACACTATTTAATATAAATGATCACTAGTCTGTGTCTCCTTATCTCTGAAACTAAATTCTAAATATATATCGCTTTGATTTCAAATTTTATGTAAACTCTTTTCTTAAAAAAATACATTAAGACAAATCATTATGTATCCCATCTCCCCTTCTTCTGATTTGCCACACACATACCCACTTTATCAATAATATTTTTGCCAATTTTATCATAAAAACAATAAACTGTAAGATATGTACTCTTCCTTTATAATTTGAAATGCAAAATTTTATTTCTACAGGTTGTATTCCTCTCTTCCTCCTCCCAACAATTAAATGATCAGCTTGCTATAAACTATTCATGATGGGAAAGTTTTTTTCTTCTTTTTTATAATACAATTTTCATGATCATATGGTAATAGCTTTGAAAAAGTAACCCACCCATTCTTCTCACTGACTACACTACTGATTTACAACCTTTATGGAACTTTGACAGCCCCTCATTTTTTATACATTTTATAAAATCTCTCGCCTTTCAATCTTTCATTTCCCAATGTTCTCTATTATATATTTGTAGTAATTTTTGAAAATTTCACAACACTCATTAAAACCACTTGAATATGGCAAAACTCTGGGATGGAAATAATTGGAAAAGTCCATAATCAGAAGAACAACAGCTCTCACTTATATAGCATTTAAAGTACTTTTTTTTTTTTTGCACAATAAGAATGGCTATCTCTTGCCATTCACACCTTGCCAAGTAATCATCCTGAGGTACTTCTACCTTTTCTTTCTAAGCACATACTGCTAACCAATCTTGGAGAAAGTCTCACAACTATGATGGCAGGGCTCCCTATAAATCTGTTATCAAAACTCAAATTGATCCTTAGTGCTGCATAAAAATCTTTGTATTATTCTTTTCTGACTGATTCTATCACACTTTCCACAACAGCTATTCCAAACTTTCTCCTCAAATATATACACATACTACTCTTATTTACAGGGCTACTCATTTTTACAAAGGCTCTAAACCTTTTCAGGGTGGTAGAATGCTTTGGTAAAGCCTACAAACTCTCTTCAATACTGTTTTAAAATTTAAAAAAAAGCATCAAATTTCAAAGGAAATCAATAATTGAAATACAAAATATTTTTTAAAAATATAAAAATTAAAAAAAAATTTTTTTTTAATTCAGAACCCAAACTAAGAACTACTGATATAAAAAATGGGAAAAGAGATGATTTACTTCCTACATTAGTGATTTCATCAATTGCTATGGTTTAAAAAAATTCTCAAATCTAGTAACCTCTCTGCCAATCTCCAGTCTTGAATAACTTGTCTTACTAGATCTCATACTGGAAGTTCAGTAGACATCTTAAACTCAACATTTCTGAAATGTCACTCATTACGTGCCTCCTCCCCGAACCTTCTCCCCTTCCAAAACATGCCTGTTACTGCTGAGGGGATCACAAACTCCCGGTTCTCAAAGGTCACAATGTAAGTGCCACACTCAGCCCCTCACTATCTCTCATTCCTCCTGTGGTCAAGGCTGAGCAATTTCACCTTTGCCACATCCCTCCTCTCCTCTGTCCTAACCACTGCTCCAGTGCAGGCCCTCATCACCTCACACCTGGATTAGTGTAATAACCTGCTGGTGGCTCTTATCTGCCTCTAGTCTCTTCTCATTCCAATCCATGATTTTCCTAAAGCACAGGTTCAACTATGTTAGCCTCCTACTCAAAACACTCCAGAGGCTCCCTGTCATCTCCAGGGAAATCCCTCATAATATAAGCTCCACCATCTTTCCAGGCTTCTCATGCCTTACTCCTCAGTGCATACTCTTCAATCCAGAGGCACTGGTCTCCTTATGCCTGGAATAAGACACTCCTTGGTTCTGGGCATTTTCCATTTCTGGAATATTCTCCCACCTGTTCTCTGCCTCCTGGTCTCCCTGTGATCACTCAAGTTCCAACTAAAATCCTACCTTCCACAAGAATCCTCTTTTCCCCATCCTTCATAATTCTAATGTCTTCTATTATTTCCTATTTATTCTATATATAGCTCATATGTTACATGATTGTTTGTATGTTTTCGCCTCTATTAGACTGTGAACTCCTTGACGGTAAGTACTACCTTTGTATAAATCAGCCCTTAGCACAGTATATGACACATAGTAGCTACTTAATAAATGCTTATTGACCAATAATAACAAATAATATAAAATGGCATTTTAAGGTTCATAAAGTGCTTTACAAATATTGTCTCATTTTATTTTCATAACAACTTTGGGTGGCAGATGCTATTATTATCCTCATTTTATAGATGAGGAAACTGAGACAGAGAGTGGTTAAGTATCTGGCTCCAGGCCTTAAAACTAGTAAGTATTTGAGGCTGGATTTGATCTCAGGCCTTCTTGACTCCAGGCCCAGTGCTCTACCTAATAGGCCACCTAGCTGCCTTCATGAATGGACTAAGTTTCCTTCCAACTTTAAATCTATGATCCTGTGATTTGCCCATGTTTACTTACAGAGCCAGTAAATGCCTGAGATAGGATTTGAACCCAGGACTTTTGTCTCTAAGCTTGGCACTCTATCCATCACACCACACCATCTTTAGGATATTGGGACTGTACATAAAGCTACTGAGTTCTGTTTGGAAAAGTCAATATATTTTAGAAGAGCATAAAATAAAAAGTAGCAAATGAGCAGGGAACTGAGTGATGCCTCATGCCACACAACCTCTGTTTCACTTCAAGTAAAGCATTTGATCCCTCAGGATCTATTTTCCACTCTATGTAAAGAGTGTGAAAGCACCATAAAACTTGCAGAGAAAGACAGAGGTTCCTAGAGAAAATCTGGTCTTCTACTAATGGTGTACTTTGTAGAAATTGAGTCTGAAAATAGCTAGCCTATTTCTATAAAACTAAAAATACCTATTTAACTTTGCTTCACTGAAAAGCCTCCCTGGAACAGAAATATTTACCTGATATAAGGTATCTTTTCTAGCCTCACAGTTTTTGTTTTGTTTTGTTAGGAGCATTTCCAAAGGTCTTACAATAAGACAGATGAAGTACCTCAAGTTTATTTTTAATGTGTACTCACTTAGATTGCCTTGATAGTATTATAGAGAGGTTCCCCCATGCAAGTCCAATTTATTTATTCTAATCATTGTTATCTTAGAAGTTAAAAAAGATTATTAATTAGCAATGTTTAATATCTTATTTATCAAGGTCTATTTTAATCTTATTCTCCTCTTAGGTCAAAGCATGGACTGGTAAGAAGATGTCTTTACTTCATGAAAAAGTCTCAGAGAAGTCTGCATGGCCCTAAGAAATTTTCCTGCACCTGTTTAAAAAAGGAACCAGTAGAGGGAGTATAAGAACACAGAACCAATTAGTTCCATGTCTCTGAGGATTTGAAATGCTATGTGTTGGCCTTTGGGAATGAAGATTCAAAGAATACTTTTGGTCACCTCCCCACTAATTAAAGTTGTTTTTTAATAAAAGGGCCTAGCCAGTGCCCATGGCACCATTAAAGTATCATACGCTACAAGCAAAACTAATGTCATGACTCAAAATGGCTGCTTCATTCACTCAATCTATCCCAAATTGGTTCCTTCTGGCTGAACCTTGTGAGTTCAAATCTGACCCAACAAGGTCCTAGTCATCTTTAGAGATGGCCCTGATCTTTCCGTGGATGAGGCTCATTCTTTCTTGGGACTGGAAGAAGGTCCTGCAGATTCCCAACCAAATATGATTTTCTGTCCTACTAACAAGAACATTAACCTAGAATGATTGGGAATACAGAACTGACTCAATTTTGCATTTGGCATCAGAGCAGTTGTAGCTCAAAGTAGCCTCTGTTGTACTGTCATGGTCCAGATTCAAAGTCACAAGTTTCACTGGAACCAGACCAGCACTGGAAATGAAAAATAGCAATAGGAACAATGATGATAATGTGAATTTAAGACCTGCTACAGGTCAGTTAGTGACCTCCTCCCTGGATTAGTTCTGTCCCCTTCCTTGCTTACCTACTGAGATGTTAGAAAAAAATGGATGAGTGCTGTCAACTCTGAGAAAAACATCATATAAATCCAATTACAGTACAGGCCTACAACCTATACAATATATAGGCTACACATGGTTTATAGAAAAACTGTAGAGGCCTGCAATCTCCTTGGCAGTAACACAGAACAGAGAGTACAAGTTATAGACGGGATGTTATAAAAGACTGATTATATAATCAAAGAAGCAGGCTGAAATCTGACCCTGACCCAGCCAGAAGAATAAGACATTATCTTAACTACCCTTTTCTTTGTTCTTAAAAAAAAATTATACTCAACTTGGGCCTAAAGAGATTTTAGCAGGATTATGACATCTAAAAATAAACTCCAACCATCCATTTTCAAACAACCAAAATCAGAGAAACCTACCTTCTCCTCCTGTATTTACTTTATGTCAGTTATGAGGAAAGGTTATAAATACTGGGATGGCTCCAGCAGAGAAGAGAAAGCTAAGAAGAGCAGATTCATGTCCTTTATTTGCAAAGGCATTGCAGGTGGAGAATATAAGAGGCGTTATCAGGCAGAGGAGAAAATTTCCAGGCAGTCATGGCCTGTAGGGGCTGGATAAGATGTCATCATCAAAGAATACAAAACGATTAAGACTGCAAAGGGACATAAAACAATGTATACCCTTTGACCCAGTAATACCACTAATAGGTCTGTATCCTAAATAGCTCAAAAAGAAAAGGGGAAAGGACCTACTTGTACAAAAATATTTATAGCTGCTCTTTTTGTGACAGCAAAGACCTGGAAGTTGAGAGGATGTCTATCAATTGGGAAATGGCTGAACAATGTGGTATATGATGGGGATAGAGTACTATTGTGGGGTAAGGAATGATGATTTCAAAATAAACTAGAAAGGCCTACATGATGCAGGGTGAAATAAGCAGAACCAAGAAACACGGTACAAAGAGACAGCAACATTATGGAATGATCAACGGTGACAGACTTACCTATTCTCGTCAATACAACGATGCAGGACAATTCTAATGGACTTATGAAAAGAATGCTATTCACCTCCAAAGTAAGAACTGATGGAGTTGGGACACAGATCAAAGCATACTATTTTTTACTTTAGCATATTAGGGTTTTAATTTGGGGGGTTTTGGTTTAATATGCATAATTTCTTATAAAAATGAAAAATATGGAAATGTTTTGAATGATAATACGTATATAACCCAGATCAAATTGCTCACTAGCTCCCTAAAAGGAAAGAGGGAGACAACTTAGATCATATAACTTCAGAAAACTTGTGTGGAAAATTATTATGTGTAATTGGTAAAATGAAATATCTTTACAAAAAAATACTATTGGGATTAGAGGGTACCTTCAGATCATCTAGTCTAACTCTCACTTTCTAGATGAGGAAACCAAGGCTGAGGGAAGCTTATAAAACAACAACAAAAAAAAAACCCAGCAGGGCTCTTTTCACTAAACCATGGTGATATTTTTAAAATACTGAATTTTTAGTTTTTTACTTTACCATCTATTATAAAGAGAATCTGCAGAATATGATCTCTTATCTGTTTAGACTACTCTTAACATCAACTAACCTATATCAAAAGAAGCAAGTATGATGACACTGATGACCTCTTTCAGCTCTCTAGCCCTCTCACTTGTCTTTCCTACATACATTTTTTTTTAAACCTTTACCTTCCATCTTAGAATGAATACTGTGTATTGACTCCAAGGCAGAAGAGTGGTAAGGGCTAGGCAAGGGGGGTTAAATGACTTGCCCAGGGTCATAGAGCTAGGAAGTGTCTGAGGTCATTTGAACCCAGGACCTCCCATCTCTGGGCCTGGCTCTCAATCCATTGAGCCACCCAGCTGCTCCCCTACATACATTTTCTAATCCTGTGCCTACCCAATCAATACCACCCAATCAATAAGATCACCTCCCATTTGACATAGAAGTGCAACATGGAACAATGGGAAGAGGCCTTGCTCTGAGATCAGGGGACATGGTGTTTGAATCCTCGTTCCGCTGCTTTATGACCTGCTTCTGATGCCATGCTATTGAGTAGATCATTTAACCTCCCAGGCCTCACTGGAAAAGGAGGGGTTGGTTCACTTTTGTGGTCCCTAATAGTCCTGGACCTCTCATCCTATCATCTACTTCTTCCCCTTGATCTCCTTCAAAGAATAAAACTTAACTAGATCTGCTTTCTCTAGAGACCTATCCTTGCCCTGTAGCAATTAATGAGTAGGTGGACAAATTAATCTGATTGGTCAATGGTTAGATACATAGTTCCATTTCCAAAATGCATTTGAAATAGCTCTGTCTAAACTGGTCTTAAGTACCATGCATGTGCATAAACATATAACAACTAAAAATATTTAAAATATATAATATATAATTATAAAAACTAAGAATAATAATTTATAATGGCTCAATCATGGGCTGAGCACAAATATGTTATAAGTCCCAGGCTAATTGGTGGGTGGATATAGAGACTGGTCACATTTTCAGGCCCCAAAACTCTTTAATACAAAAGCTAAACTGACTAAGACCTGATCTTTAAGTGTAGCTTATGGGGCAGCTAGGTAGCTCAGTGGATTGTGAGTCAGACCTAGAGATGGGAGGTCCTGGGTTCAGACACTTCCTAGTAGTGTGACGCTGGGCAAGACACTTAACCCTCATTGCCTAGCCCTTACTGCTCACTGTATTGATTCTAAGACAGAAGATGAGTCTAAAAAAAAAAGTAGATAAAGTAGCGTAGCTGAAGATAATGATAGTGTTTCATTTACATGTATGATGCCACTCAACCAAACTGGATGCCTATTTCCTGTGTGGCAGAGAGCTCTTGAAGGAAGAGGGTAAGAGACAGCATCAACAGCAACATCCTCCCATCCTCTCCCCACAGGTTTAGGGGTTTGGGTCACAGCCACAGTCTCAAACATCTTGCTAGAGTCTGCCAAAATAAACTTAACAGGGCAAGACAAAAACCTACAGCTTCTCTCTGTACTGATATCCCCCACCATCTCTGCCTTTCTCCCAAGCTCAAGCTCTAAAATCTCAAAGTGATTTGAGATGGTTGTATTTCCAGTTCTCTGATGCTGTATTTGGATGATTCCAGTGTCTCTTACCTGTGTGTCCTTTGATTGTTGTGACGAGGCTGCAGGTTTCTTGCTCCAGTTTGAGGATTGTAACTTGTCCTGAATGGTCACCCACAAACACATGTCGCGTATCAACATCAAATCTGGCATCAAGCATTAAGGGATGTATACCAAGAAGGAATGGAAGGAATGGAAGGAGGAAGGAAGGGAGGAAGGGAGGGAGGAAGGGAGGGAGGGAGGGAGGGAGGGAGGGAGGGAGGGAGAGAGGGAGGGAGGGAGGGAGGGAGGGAGGAAGGAAGGAAGGGAGGAAGGGAGGAAGGGAGGAAGGGAGGGAGGAAGGGAGGAAGGGAGGAAGGGAGGAAGGGAGGAAGGAAGGAAGGAAGGAAGGAAGGAAGGAAGGAAGGAAGGAAGGAAGGAAGGAAGGAAGGAAGGAAGGAAGGAAGGAAGGAAGGAAGGAAGGAAGGAAGGAAGGAAGGAAGGAAGGAAGGAAGGAAGGAAGGAAGGAAGGAAGGAAGGAAGGAAGGAAAAATAAATTTTTCTAGCTAGTAAAAATCATGAGAGAGAACTGAACATTTCTAACAGGTTATCAGTTGGAAGCAGAAGGATGGGGGGAGAGGGAAGAGTAGTTGAGTGATGCAGTGGATAGAGCACTACTTAAAATCAGGAAGATTGGAGTTTAAATTCAACTTCAGACACTATTAGCTGGGTAACCCTGGGCCAGTCACTTAAGCCCTATTTGCTTTAGTTCCTCATCAGTAAAATAAAAGGAAATGGCAAAACACTCCAATATTGCCAAGAATGCCCCAAGGACCACTCCAAGGGATCACAATGAGTCAAAAATTAGATGACAGAATGACAACAACAGAACTATTTAAATTGATAAAGACTACCATATAGTTAACCTTGATTATCTGTGACAAGAATATAAATGAAAGAACAGAATTCTTCCCAACCTTTCTGATAGGAAGGTTGATAAAATTCACTTGAAGAGGTGATTTGACTTTGCTTTGGGAGAAGGCTAAATTAACATTACCAATGATATCTAGGTTGATCAGGATAAACCCGAATCTGGATATGCAGAAATTCCTCCCAATCCCAACAGATGCCCTTAGGACCTTTTCCTTATAAAGGAATGGGCTGGAGCAGTCAGATTCAGTGGGGGAGACATCCCACATCCTGTTTTGTGAGCTGATGTACTGGAAACTTATCCAACATCTGGCTAATTACAGGCCAAGACCTTTCTTGAATCATTTGTTAGGGTGCCAGAAAAATACTTGGACTATAACTTGATCATAATAAGGAAAGAGACCTCTGTCCCTTTGCAAAGCAGAATGCTTTGGGTAACCTGGAAATCTGGCTGAATTTAAACTGTGCTTTTTAAGATTTTTAAAGGTAGAGAAAAAAACCAGGAAAAAGTTACTCTAGAGAGGAAATAAACATAGTAGTGGGACAAAATATAGAGTTCAAAAGCATTGGACTTCGTATTTATTTCCTTATCTGAGCACATCTTGCTTTATCCCCCAATAGAAAGTAAACTCCTTCAAGGCAGGGACTTTAGCCTTTCTGTCTTTCGACTCAAAATGCCAAGCATACTGTCTGGCACACAGTAGGCACTTAATAAGCACTCAGGAAAATAAACACTTACCTGTGGCATACTCTTGGGCCAGTCCTTCATTCTACTGTGTCAAATTGTATAATGATCAGAAACAACTTTACATTAACCAAAGAGATTTAAGTACAGTATTAGGATCAACTCTAGATTATTCAAGGCTCAATTTCACTACTTATCTATCAACAAACATTTGTAAAGCCCCTAATATAAGTACCAGGAACTGTGTTTTCCCTCTAAGAGGGCAGAGAAAGAAATGAAAGGAAAGTAAAACAGAAATTACTTGATTCTTTTTAAACTTTGGCAAGATTTCTAGAAAAAGGAAAAGTTAACATTTACGTGGTTCAGTGGATAAAGAGTCAGGCCTGGAAATGGGAGGTCCTGGTATCAAATCTGACCTCAGATACTTCCTAGCAGTGTGACCCTGGGCAAGTCATTAAAATATCCCAACTGCTTAACTCTTTATCATTCCTTTTTTTTTTTTAATCCTTACCTTCTGTCTTAGAATCAATACTATGTATTGGTTCCAAGGCAGAAGAATGGTAAGGGCTAGGCAAGGGGGGTGGGGGGGGGAGTGACTTGCCCAAGGTCACACAGCTAAGAAGTATCTGTGACCAAATTTGAACCCAGGACTTTCTATCTCTGGGCCTGGTTCTCAATCCACTGAACCACCCAGCTGCCCCTCTTTATCATTCTTTTGCTTGAAACAGTTACTTAATATTGATCCCAAGACAGAAGGTAAGGGTTTTAAAAAAGCAAAACAAAACAAAACCATAGCTAAAATGAAGTCTGGAGATAATCTGTGGATTTCATCTATCTATACAAATCTCTACTTCTATTACTAAGAAAAATAAATCTCTTAACCATGTCATTTAAAAAATTTAGTCACTTATCCAGTCTTATTTTCTCCTTTTTCTCCCAAGAAAATATAATTAAACAAGCAAATCAATAAATGAGTGAATGAATACATGAATGGATACTTAAAAAATAAGTTCATAAACCAATAGATCAAAAGATGAAACAAAATATTAAGCAAAATGTAGAACAGGTTGCGATGGAGATTGATTGACTGCTTTTCACATAGGATCCATATTAAAATCTCTATCCATACACCATCTGAGCTGCCTATTTGCAATCTGTCCAAGATATCTAGTCATTATCTAGGGGGAAAAAATTCTGGATTAAGGAAAGTCAGATGGTTACTGATGGAGATCTCTCCAGCTAAAGCACACACTGTGGAGCCGCCAGTGTTTTAGTGTTGGCTAAATATATGTTTCCAGTTGCTGGGCTGCCACTGGGGTTCCAAATTCTGAGCCAGCAAGCAGGAGTTAGCTGAGGTCAGGCACTCTTTTCAGGAGTGTTTGCATGGTTTGTGGTCATTTCTGTTACCAGTTCAACCGCCAATTAATTAACAAGGAAGTTGGAACCCCTGGGTTTTTTGCACATACAGAAAAGGAGTTATATTACTTTGTAAATTATGTTGAATCACTGGTTGTAGCTATGTTGTGACTGATAAATGATGGAATAAAAAGGTGCTGTCTCCCCTGGAGAAAAGTATTGGTGACCAAAACTGAATACTGGCAATTACATAAAGGAGAATTTCCATTCTTTTTTCATATATTTTCACATGAATATCAATATAATTTTTGACACAAACCATTCAATTCAAATGAACACATATTAATTAAGCAAGCACCTCCTATGTACCAGACCTTGGACAAGCAGAAAGGCAAAAAGCAAACAGTTCTTGTTTCGAAGCAGTTTTCATTTTATTTAGGAGATGAAAACAGATCAGTAAAGATAAAGTAACTTGAGGAAGGAGAGAGCACCAACAGCTGAAGCTAGAAGGAGAGGGGAGAAGCCAGGAAAGGCTTTACAAGTCTAGAAAGGTCCCAAGTGATGAGAAGGTGGAAGCTTTAAATGATAAGATAAAGATAAGAGAAAAAATTTGAAGAATTTTGAATTGAGAAGGGAGGACAGTTAGCTGGCCCAGGCTTAGATAGAAGGTCCTGGGTTCAAATCTAACCTACAACTTCTTAGCTGTGGGACCCTAGGCAAGTCATTTAACTCCAATTGCCTAGCCTTTATCATTCTGCCTTGCTACTGATATGATTCTCAGATGGAAGATAAGGGTTCAGAAAAACAAAAATTGGGTCCTGTGTTTTGGTAATACTAACTGGAGGGGACAGCTGGGTGGCTCAGTGGATTGAGAATCAGGCCTAGAGATGGGAGGTCCTAGGTTCAAATCTGACCTCAGACACTTCCCAGCTGTGTGACCCTGGGCAAGTCACTTAACCCCCACTGCCTAGCCCATACCACTCCAGAAGGTAAGGGTTTAAAAAAAAAAAAGCTAACTGGAAAGCCATCTAGAAAGCTCTAATTTGCAAAGAAGAGAGACAAAGCACTCTTATGTAATGTCTCAAAATGATCAAGAAATACTAAGCACCATCATATTCTTTGGAACTGGGAGAGAGGGAGAATAAGCATTTTCATAAGTGCCTGCTATATGCCAGGCACTGTGCTAAGTACTTAATGAGATAAAAGTCACTATTATAACTACTATGAACTTTAAATTATTCTACCCTACATTAGATCTTACTGTATGGTGAAGATAAAGTTGTAATCTCCTGATTGAACAATGAAGGTACTTAGTTCTTACTTTATAGTGAAGCTAGAACTTTAAGTTAAGTCTATTTTTAGATCTTAATACAAAAAGGTATTAAGTAACTATAAAGGTTAAATTAATCACAAAAAGGTCAAGTAACTAACAAAAGGTGAACTTAACAAAGAAGTGTTAAGTAACTCTAAAGATATAACCTAATCAAAGATGAGAACTAAAGAATGGGCATTTAGAGGAGGGGACACAAGAGTGAAAGGTCTCTATATTTGGCTCACTTCCTCTCTCTGGTACCTTTGGCAGCAGAGAGTTGGCTGGTGGCAGCGTGCTGGGCCTTTTGGCATCTTGGAGTGGCTATAGCTATTGTCCGGTTCGGTGGTGAGTTTCTGGCTGAGTTGTTTCTCCTTTACTTTCCAAACTTATCCTCTTAGAAGCCTCTAATCTCCTTCAGACACCTAGTGGCGGAAATATTGAACTCCCTCTGGCACAGGCCAGGGGGGAGAAATCCTATACCCTCTTCCCTCTCTCTCCTTAAATCCTTCCCTCTATATTAATTAAAATTACCATAAATTTCCAGACTGACTTGGGTATTTTATTTGGGATGTTTCCCTGGTGACCAATTAATTTAGATTTTATATCATAACCCTTAAATTATCTTTACACTATTATCTCATATTTATTTTCACAATACACCATTATTATCACCATTTTACAGATAAGGAGACAGAGGCAAATAGAAGTTATACAACTTGTCCAGAGTCACACAGATAAAGTCTTGTGACTGGATTTGAATTCTGAGACCCACACTGTAGCCACCGCATCACCTAGCTAGCTGCCTCGACTAGACTTATTTGTATAGGTCTTCTCCCTTGATCACCTGTGAGCTACACAAAGGCAAGGATGGAACTTTATCCAAATTGTGCATTCCCCTCAATGCCCAGCATAGCATTCTGCCTACAGGGGACACTAAACAGATGCTAATTAATGTGAATGAGAGCTGAGCCCAGCAGCTCCTTCCTCAAAGACCTTGCAGACAGCCCAGTCCCCTGAAATGACTTCTGTCAAAAGCAGTGCTGGAGGGCTCTATTTTAACAGGATGTTCTGCCTCCCCAAAGATAGACGGGTTGTCTCCCTAGTTCCCAGCCTCCGCCACTATTCTTCAGCCCTTTCCTTTGCCTTTCAATGGAGGAAATGGGACAGATAGTAGCCTTAATGCCTACAGAATTCAGCACACAGAACCTTGACTCCACAGTTTCCTGGAGCAGTAGACCAACCTCTGCCATTCCCAGGAGCGCAGCCCACCACTGCTTCCTCCCTTCTGGAGCAGGACATCTTTCCATGGAGGCTTTACAAGTTACTCACAAAGCCCTCTGCTGAGGAAGTGTGGCCGGGAAGCCTGAGAAGTGCATCTGTGTGATGCTGGGCCAGGGGACAAAAGGCCTGGGAAAGCTTTCTGATCAGCTCAGTGTCACAATAATAATATATCAGATAGCACCGAATCCTGACAGCCTCAATATGTACAATTATCAGTGCTTAACTGCAGAGTACATTTAAAATTGTATGAAGATCATGATTAAGCTGCCATCTGAGTTCATGCTAATGTGACTGGTGAGCGTCTCCAGAAAACCGGGCCACAATGGGGAGGGGGACACGAGAGGGAAGCCGGCGACTCCTCCTGTACTCTGGGCCCACCCAAGGCTCCAGGCCTCCGCCTGGCCTGCCAAACAGATGATCTCGGGGCTAGGGAGCACGGGACCGATGACTTCATACATTTTTCAAGTCTCAGCTCCATAGACAGGCATGAGGCTCTGAAGCTGGAGGTCTCTGACACTGTTCTTTCTGACTTTGCCCGCTGTCTTCATCCCTGCTTCCCTCAGTGGGGTCTTCAGCAACTATGGAGGATACTTTTGCAGTCAGGGTGCATGCATCAAATGTCCCTCTGAGCCTCAGCTCCACAATGGCAGGGGCCACCTCAGCCTTGAACTTGCTGTCTCCCCCCTTCCCTGGGGCCACAGAGAGAGCCTGGGTCTGGTCTGGGAATGCTCATCTTCCTGAGTTCAAATCCAGCTCTCAGGTTTTGACTAGCTGTGTGACCCTGGCCAAGTCACTGAACCCAAAGCCTGTAAAAAGAGCTGGACAAGGAAATGACTCCACTATCTTCGCCAAGAAAACCCCAAGAGACAGAAATGCCTGAAACAACTCAATAATAACAGTAGTGCCCCATCCAGTACTCAGAACACACTGAGTGCTTGTTAAATTGGACTGAATTTATTAAGTGTCTCCTACATCACAAAGCACTGTGGTAGGCAAGAGGGGAGACACAAAGTCTACACAGGACACTCTCCTCGCTTTCCTGAAGTCTAGTAGAGAAACTGGACAAATATACAGATAACAACAATATACAATGGCATATATCAAGTCTATCAGAAAGAAATTTTTTAAAGTACCAAAAGAGGATAATGGACATGCCTGAGGCAGGAAGAAGAATCAGAGAAGATTTCATATCAGAATTATCTCTAAAGTTAGATTTTAAATAAGTGGGAATTCAACAGGTAGGCAAAGGCAGATAAACTATTGAGAGTTTTTCAGCTCAGAAGAAAAGTCTCTTGGCAGCTAGGTGGCTCGGTGGAGACAGGAGATCCTGGGTTCAAATCTAGACTCAGACATTTCCTAGCTATGTTACCCTGCACAAGTCATTTAGTACTCATATCAATTCTAAGACAGATAGTAAGGGCCAAACATAAAAATAAATAAATGAATGAATGAATGAATGAATGAACAAAAAAAAATAAACAAATGAATGAATGAATGAACAAACAAACAAACAAACAAATGAATGAACGAATAAATGAATAAATAAATAAATGTTTCAAGATAATCAATGAACACTTAAGCATCTTCTATGTTCCAGGCACTGAGCTGGGTGCTGGATAAAGATACGTTTCTTGCAATGTAAACAGTTTATCACTGTAGGTACAGGGCACAACAGGAGTAAAGGCAAACGCAGAAGAGGAAAAATACAAGGCATGTTCAGGGAAGACGGAGGTACTCTGTTATGATGAGAGCACACAGTATTCATGAGGTAATAAGGATGGACAGGTAAGTAGTAATGAGGCCACAAGCTTAGAACCAAGGCTAAGATGTCTGAGTTTGTTTGACATGGAATCACTGAAGATTTCTGAGCAGAATGAAAGGCCCAGATCTGTGCGTTAGTCTGAGAGTACTATGAAGGATGAGATTAAAAGGGTGGGCAATGAGGGCAAAGGTTTGTTGTTTGTTCAGATAAACAGAAAGGTCTCCCTACTAAAGGATGAGGGGGAGTGCGACAGGGCTCTGCTTTTAAAATTAGGAGCCCTAATTTTAGGATCTCTTCAAACTCAAGATTCTGTGATTGCCTTCTTACTGTCTTAATTGATTATGGAAAGCTCGTAATTTGCTACAGAAAGGCAGACCCAGGTCATCAGTCAATCATTCAGCATTTATTGAGTGTCTACTCTTTGCCAAGCACTGTGCTCAGTGCTCCATGTGATGTGGCCCATGAACCTTTCAGTAAATTGCTAGATCTAATGAAGGCAAGGGACAATTACGTCAATCCCTGGCAGCTTAAGAGGGCATGCTGTGGTCTAGTGCCACAGCTGGAGATAAAACTTGGGACATCACTGTATATTTGACTGGTAACCTACTCAGGTAGTCTTATTGTTCCTCTCCAACTAATCAACCAGGATGTTGTTCAGAAGTCTTCCTTTCTGTTTGCTGATAATTGCCATCGTAAGGGAAGAAAATATCAAAGTCTCCACGCATTCTAGAGTTCTCTGCATTTCCCTTTTCCCTGTGACTTGAGTGGATTTCTTGACTTTGTTCTCAGACAGCTACAGGTTCTGGACTTCACAGAATATGACTAGGCTGTATTGTAGGGATGGCCCAGCCTTCATTTTACCATGCATCTCAAGCTGCTGCCCAACACCGTGTATTATCTTGCTTTGGTCCATATCCACCCACACACCTATGATGACCTGAGCACTAGGAAAAGTTAGGATACTTCTCATTCCCACAGGGCAACTCAGCAAGGAAACCTCTTGAATCCTAGACATCTTAAAACTCACTCATGGAGGAAAAAAAAACATAAAAACGAAAAAAGCTGGAGATGCAATGAAGGATACTGCAGGCCAGAGGGTCCCGAGTTGGTGCGGTAACCTCCCAGGCGCTGCCCGCTCTCTGAGCAGTGCCAGGTGAAGTGCTTGTCCTGTCCCGTGCTCAGCAGCCACTCCATCTCCAGAACAAACAGGACCATTGTTACTCTGCTCTGGTGAGCTGAAAAACAAAAGATAACAGATCTATTTGTCATCCTAAGGGGTGGGAAGAGCAGAAGACCAGGAAAGAGTTAAACATTTCGATAGGAAAGCACTGTCCCCTCTGCCACTACCCAGCAGAAACTGATGAATCAGGTGGATGAAGCTCCACTGAAGTATTCTGTGCTGTCAGTAAGAGAAAAAGTTATGGCAAGTCTCAGCTAAACAATAATCAAAGCCTAACAATATTCAGGAGTCTAGACAAACACTGTCAGGATATGGTGGATTTGTTTAGCCAAAAAAATAATTAAGGTGACAAGTCAGGCTTCTTCTTAGCTTAATAGTGCCTGGCACATTTTTGTTGTTCAGTCATTTTGCTTGTGTCTGACTCTTAATGACTTCATGTAGACCTTTCTTTGGCAAAGATACTGGACTAGTTAGTTGGCCATTTCCTTCTCTAGCTCACTTGACAGATGAGGAAAGAGAGACAAACTGGGTGAAGTGACTTGCCCAGGGTCACACAGCTAGTAAGTGTCAGAAGCCAGATTCAAACTCAGCAAGATAGGTCTTCTTCATGCCAAGTCTGGCACTCTACCTGCTGAGCCTGAGAGAGGCCCTGCCAGACACATAGCAGAGGCTTAATAAATGTTTACTTATTTATTGATGATAACTAAAAAGCTTAGTCTACACACCGATAGCAAAGCTCTGGAAGTACAGTGCTTTGTCAAACTTCACAAATGCTTTTGAAAGAAGCACAGATTTCTTATTCCCAAATGTCACATGAGGGAGAAGGAAGTATTCTAATACCAAATCACACATACCAGGGGGTCTTGAGAACAGCTGCCCAGTTTATAACTCTGGTCCATATCAGCTCTTCTGTTATGCTGAGCTTCTAGTGAGGATGCCCTTAGTACCCCAGACGATGAAGACTGGCAACTCCTCTGCCAGAGTTGTTGTTTTTTAAACTCATACTTTCTGTCTTAGAATCAATACAATTCTAAGGTGGAAAAGCAGAAAGGACTAAGCAATTGGGGTTAAGTGACTTGGACAGGGTCACACAGCTAGGACCTGTCAGGGACCAGATTTGAACCTAGAACCTCCTCCAGGCCTGGTATTTTATCAACTGTGCCACATAACTGTCCTTCCCACAGAGAGAGAGAGAGAGAGAGAGAGAGAGAGAGAGAGAGAGAGAGAGAGAGAGAGAGAGACAAGACATGTAAGCTTTACCTGACTATATCTTTTAGTTCCTACCTTCCTCTAAATTTCCCACCCAGTTTCCTTTTAGGAGGCCTTCACAAAAGCCTTCTGATGGAGCCCTTCAGTACAACTTTCCCTTTTCCCCATCTATAGTTTTGCAGAGTACCCTGGGCACTTAGAGACTCAATGATTTGCCAGATACACAGCCAAGGTTTGTCAGAAGAAGGAGTTGAACTCAGGACTTGACTCAGAAGCTTTCTCACCCACTACAAGAAGTTTTTCATATGGGCTTGTCTAAACTGTCCATTTAACACTATCTATATTATCTTAATGTTAATAGAATATTTAAAATATGCTACATGACACCATGATGACAGACAAGTCCTGACTGATCCAATAGGATGGCCAGGGCTTTCATGATAATCCACACAGTTGGAACTGTCCAGCCTGTTTCATCCATCTAGGGTAGTTTGGAGTGAAATGAGAAAAAAAAAATTCTGCTGGTAAAAAATCTTAGGGTATGTGCAAGTATGTCTGCGCAGGCAGGTGAAAATCTGCTCAGAAAGAGATAACTATTTTTTTAGTTTTTTTTCAGATCAGAATAAAACTCTCATGATAATCAATGCTTTGGCACCTACTATGTGTCAGGCACTGAGCTGGGTGCTGGAAAAAGATGAGCTTGTTTCAAGATAAACAGTTTATCACTTGGTCAAAAGCATTAGGAACATGCTACCACTTAAGAAAAAATTATTCTAGTCCAAAAATGATGAAAAGAAGATTGCAGACAGAATAGCCGAGACAGTTGCCTACATGGCTAAAGATGCCATTGGTAATGATATCCTTATATGACAGACAGATAAGATATATGTAAGAGCATCAGTTCTTCCCATGGTGTTGACATGTCTATCTAGATGGAGAGGCAGCTAGATAGATATGTATTTATAACATTCCCTCCCTCTCCCTCTCTCCATCCTAAATGGCTTTGGCCAATAATAATGATTAGGTTACAATACAATCCCAAGGCCAGAAACAAATGAATTTAATCTGAGATTTGTTAGCACCACATTGTAATTCAACACTCAATGAATGGTCTTATTTAACTGGGATGGCACTATCCTAGTTTAAATTATAGTAAGTCTTTGCTCAAAATTCACCCAATTCTGTTATTATTAGTGAAGAAAGAGAGTGGTGAAGTGTGATCTGCCAACTTTCCTCTGGCCTTACTTCTCTATCCTCTGGTGATGACCAAAAAGGTGCTAAATAAGGAAAAGAAATGCCAAGATGGAGACATCCATTAGCTGCTATACTTCTCTCCATGGATAATGAAAAAAGGCCCCTTGAAGCTTGAAGAAGCATGAAGACCAGCAAGATATTAGGGACAACTGGCATTGGTTTTTTTCTCCCAAAAAAACATGGCTGCAAAAACTGGAATGAATCTATTACAGAATGTCTTTGTTTAACTGCTGGTAGAAATTAGGCTAAACAGAATACCATCAATTCTGACCAGATCAAAATTTTGTCACCTTCTCCAAACAATTACACCCCTTTTCTTTGTGGTCAGATTTCAAGCTGTTAGTATTAAACATTTTAATAAAATCACAAATCAAGAACTAGACGGGACCTCAAAGGTGATCTAGTTCAACTCATTTTACAGATTACAAAATTGAGGCCACCAGAGGCTAATATAACTTGCCTAAGGTCATATAGGAAGTCAATGGCATATCTGGGATTCAAACTCAAATGTCCAAGTTTGGTGTTCCATGATTATAGCTTTTTTTTTTTTTTACTATACTATGTTACCTCAATAGATGACTACAAATGACAAGTCTTAATATTATTATTTTTTCATCACTAAATTTTCCAGGCTGAAAATATTCTGTGTATTCTTTAATATTATAACCTAAAATCACCCTATGATGGGAATATTTAGTTAATTACATTATATAGTAGTCTTTCCAGAAGGACTTCAAATGGGATCCTGCCAATGTTGAAGGACAGGGAAATGTCAAGGGTTGTAATTAGTTTTTTTGCCTTTCCTGAAGGTTATGATAAGGTTTGAAATTCTCTATTATTTCCTTAATAATCTATACTTTGAGGAAAGGCCAAGTCAACATCTAAGAATCTTTTTTTCTTTGCCAATTCAAAAACCTCATCACATACTGGAGTTTTACCAAATTTTAGAACTATTATGAGGGTAGTGACTTTTCCCAAAAATAGCAGCTTCCATATAATTTTATCTTCTTGGCAAATTTTCTGAACCGTAAGACTTCAAGTATGAAAGTTGGAAGTGGTCTGAGGTCAGTGAAATATTGCTGCTATTTAAAATGTCTACAAAGAGAGAGGTTAGGAGGAGAAGCTTCCCATCTACTTTCTTCAAAAAAGAATTTAACTCAAAAAGAAATAGTGACCTTAGCTATAGTTAAATATATCAGCTCTTTGGACATTAATGACAAAGCTGCCCACTAAAAGCATCAAGACAGATTTTCTTTTGAAATCTAGCTTAAAGGACATAAGATTCCTACTTTACCTTGGTAGTTTTTCACAGGACTCATCTTGTTGTAATCTTCTGATAAAATAAATTCCTGTAAAATAATAACAATAACAAAATTAAACAAGTCTCTCTTAAGGAAGAACACAGTTTAAGCTAAACCATATTTGAGTTGCTTTGCAAAGAATTAACACTTCCCAACTACATCTAGTGCCTCAGAATTTTGCTCGTAAAGATAATGGTATCCTTTTTTCAAATCCTTTTTGATCAGGGCTTCTTAACATTTTCTGTGTAATAGAACTTCCTGGAAGTCTGGTAAAACTCTTTTAAATGCATAAAATACATAAGATTATAAACAAAAGCAACTATATTAAGTAGTTATCAACATAGTGCTGATAATTATAATTGAATATATAAATTATATTTAAAGATAGCTACTAATATCTATCAAGACTTCTCTATTAATGTTAAGGGTATCATCCTCCTTCCAGTGCCCTAGGCTCTCAACCTATGCATCACCTGTCAATTCCTCATTATCTATCATGCTCCCACCCCTATATATTCAATCTGTTATCAAGACCTGTAGATTTTATCTTCATAACATCTCTTGCAGATGCCTGTTTACAATTTGCCCCCTTCTCTCCTCAAATACTGCCACTACTCTGGAGCAAGCCCTCATTCCTTATGCCTGGACTATTAGAAAAGTCTGCTGCTGGGACTGCTTCCCTCTCCCACTCCAATCCATCCTACACTTGGGCTGCCTATCATCTCTAGGATCAAATAAAAAATCCTGTTTGGCATTCAAAGCACTTCATTACCTGTTTTCCAGGCTTCTCATACTTTATACCTCTTCATATATTCTTTGATCCAAAGACACTGGCCTCTTTTTTCTGTTCCTTGCATAAGGTATTTCATCACTCAAATCCATGCTTTTTCAAAATGGCCCCATTCCCCTATACCTGGAATGATTTCCCTCCTCACCTCAGCCTCTTGGCTTCCCTGGCTTCTTTCAAGACCTGTCTAAACCTCCACTTTTATAGAATGTCTTTTCTGATTCCTCTTAATTCTAGTGTGTAAAAATGGAGGGTGATTTGACTGTAACTAAAGGGTTTTCCCACCTGATTACAATGGTGAATCAGTGGAAACTACTGAGTAAGTGAAGCAGGTTCAACCTATGAAAGGGAGAACTAAGGTTGCATGGAGTTAGCCTCTGTTCTTCCCTTCCTTTCCCTTGAGGAAATCCTTACAAGTACCTTCTTTCTGATGATTATTTCCTACTCATCTTGCATATAGCTGTATGATTAAATATGTAGATATTTGCATGTTGTCCTTCCCATTAGACTGTAAGCTCTTCAAGGGCAAGGTTTGTCTTTTCCCTATACTTGTATCCCCAGTTAGCACAATATCTAACAGTGCTTTAAAAAAGTGTTGAAACTGGCTGCTTACTATTAGAAATAAGTTTAGGGATCTTATTAAGAATTAATTAATTAGAATTCCTGGCTTAGAGGGTACAAAAATATCACTATCCTAAGGATATCTGAATATTCTCCACCTACAATTACTAATGTGACTTTATTAAGCAGAGGAAAATTTGGACCAAGTCAAAAGCTTCCATGTTGGCTAATAATGAACAACAAAATTTTTAGGGTTTATCAGAACATATGGTAGCTTGAACCTTGTGATTTGCAAGTGGAAGGGCAAATGTATGTATGTGGGTACTGAAAAAGTAAGTTAGAATTCTTAAATATATTAGTTTTCTCCCTCATAGTTAAAGATCTGGATAGTGGATTTAAAGTCCATAGGTGTCTCAATGGCTAAGCTGAGGAGTTATGTAAAAGATGAGAGTTAGAATTTAATTTTGGATATATTAGTTGCCAAGTGAACATAGGCTTATGGATTCCTGTTTTTATTACATATATACCATAGAACCTCAAACATAATAATTCATCTGTCAGTGGAATCCAGTACATTGACAGATGAGCTCTGACTAAATCCAGATAATCACTCAAATGTAAAGAAACTTTGAAGGAGAATTTATATTATAAATATTATATACCAAAGCCAATAAGTGCCTTGAATTATATAGAATAAACAGAACAATGAGACTTATTACACGGCATCCAAAGCTTTGAGAATTTTTTTTTTGATGATTTTAAAAATTAGAGAAAGTCAGTTCATTTGGTTAGGAGTCTGTTCATTATGCCTAGTCCCCAAGAATCCTGTAGTTGGGAATGACCACCAGTCATTTTTCAGACTTTGAGCAAGTTGGCAAGTTGGCATGTAGAGTTATAAAATTATGATGCCATAATTCAGCATCTGTTAAACAAGGGCTTCAAAATAAAAATAAACCTTTTAGGGAAGAAGGATTTTGAAGTAGAATACTCTAATGCTAGAAAACAGTGGTAACATAGTTCTAAAGATTCCCAGAACCTCTACTTGGAAGTGTTTAATGATAGATAAATACTTTGTGACAAGAAATGCAGCAATCCATAGCAATGTGCATGCTATATAAGTTCAGAGTTGGGCCATGCAACATTTTACATATAAGACTTAGTGATGAACAGAAATGAGTCACTTTCATTCCATATAGGAGTAAAAATGTTTTTTAAAAATCCCTTTAGATAGGAGGCCTTTCCTCCTAGTCACTAGTGCCCTCTCCTCTGAAACTGCCTTCCATCTGTTCTGTACCTCAGGCAGTAAATGAATATTTTTTAAAGCACCTACTATGTGTCAGCACTGTGTTAAGAACTAGGAGTAATGGGAAAGACAAGACAGACCCTGCTCTCAAAGAACTCAAAGTCTAATAAAGGAGACAACATATTCAAATTATATAAAAACAAGATAGATTTAGGATATATAATTAATAGGGGGAAAGCGCTAGAATTATGAGGAATTGGGAAAGACTTCTTATAGAAGGTGGGATTTTTGCTGAACTTGAAGGAAGTGACAGAGGCTGGCACATAAGAAAAGTGTCAGGCTGAAGAGTGTGTGAAACTGATTACCTCAATGGGGAAGGGGCCCCAAGGGATTAGAAGCTTGAGGAGGAGAAGACTCTGGCTGGTAGAGGAGTTGGTCTCTCAGTCTGGAGAAGCTGAAGAGAAAAGGTAGAAAAAGACTTTCTCCTGAGGGTTACCTACTTTTCCTTCTGGTGACTAGAAAACTTTCCCCCAACATTTCCTAATTGAAAAGACTATTGAAGAGGAAATCTGAGAAAGACATTTTAAATCCCTATCCAACTTTACCTTAGCTCCTGTTGCCCTGAGTCTGAACTGTGGCCAAGGGGCCAAACCCAGGGTGAGTCAACCTGACTTTCTCTCAGGGGGCTCAGGGTGCCAAGGTCTGAATTCCCCCCAAACTCAAGGAGGGAGGGAAAAGTGTTTTAGATAGAGACAGGGAACCCCTTTTCCTCACCTTCCTTTCCCATTCTTTCCCTGCCAGGTTTTCCTTTGTATTATCCTGATTGAGTTAAGTTGACATTAAAAGAGTTATCTTTTCCCCAAGCTGTGTGTGAATGAACAGATCAAGGGCAGACTCTTTGGTCAGTGGAAGGGGGACATGAGGGACAGGAGTGAATCTGGGAGAGCAGCCTTAGCTACGGAGGGAAGGCAGAAGGGGAAAAATCCTCAAACCCCCTCTCCTCTCTCTGAGTCAGCCTTAAACCTCAGCTGTCTCCCCTGAACCCCACTTTGAGAAGGTGGGGGTCTCTCACTCTTTCCCCTCTCTGTACTGAAAGACTGAACCCCTCAGTTACAACTAAACAACCCCTTGAATACAAGGAAGCCAGGGAAGACAATGAGATGGGAGAATATTCTAAGCATGGGAAAAACTAGGGAAGATGCCTAGGGATGGGCAGTGGAAATGTTTGTGGAATAGACAGCTGGTCAGTGTAATTGGACTAAAGAGTATGTAGTAGGAAGTAAGAAGATTAGAAAGGTAAGAGGGGGCTAGGTTATAGAAGGTTTTGAGTGCCAAATGTAGCATTTTGTATTTGATTCTGGAGGTACATATGGAAGCCACTATAGTTTACTGAATTGCAGGGTGGGATGAGGAGAGAGACTAGAGTGACATGGCTGGACCTGTGCTTTAGGAAAAATCACTTTAGGGGATGAATGGAAGCTGAACTGGAGTGGGGAGAAATTTAAGGCAGGCAGATCAACCAGTAGATCATTACAATAGTCCAAGTATAATATCATATGGGCCTGCCCTATATATATATATATATATATATATATATATATATAAAATATGTGTGTGTGTGTGTGTGTGTATAAAGCCTAGTTGGATGATGTGAACTGGTTAGCTCTAATGACAAAGTTTCTGCTGTCTTGTTTTTGCCTCCAATGTTTTTGTTCTGTTTTATGAGGGCATAAGGTTCACAATCTTCCATTGTCAACCTCCTAATATTCTACAACAAACATGCTTATAATCTAAACTTAGTGTGTCATCCATGGTTGTCATGTTTCATTGCCCAGCAAGGATATCAATTATTTGCTAGCTAAGGTAATTTCTTGGGCTTAGGTTTCTACCCTGTGGGGCTGGTTTTCAATCAATTAAACTTCTATTGGAAATAATGGCAATCATTGTCAATAACTTGACCATTTTCTACTGCCCATTTTTCTCCATATCAATAACTTGTCTGAATGTCAGATTTAATTTGTGTTTATTTGCAATTGTACTTTCTTCCTATTTGTTGTTGATTTTGACCACTGCTCTTGGTTGATATTCTGCCTACATATAGACAGGTGATTCTAACAGGATTCCCACAGACATAAACTAATCCATTCCTGTCTGTTAAGGGAAAGTTGATTTCATTTTGGTGATGTTTAGTATTCTAAATGTCTAGGACCTCTGAGTTTTAAAAAAATATTCATAATAGGTAGATAATAAGACTTCTGAGTAATCTATAAAGTCTTTGTTCTCTTTCATTTCTTAAATCCTAACTATATTTCCATATAACATACTTTTTATTCTCTTCCATTTCTTCTCATATCCTCCCATTAGTCTCTGCCATCTTCACACTGAGGTCACTACATACTGAAGTCTAATGTTTGCTAGGCTTTATCTTTTCCATTTTTACATGGAATTTTTCTGTCTTCATCTTTGGCATGAAATGTTGGTGTACAAGCCTTCAAAGTGGTCTTTGAAATGCTTTTGACCACCAGCATGACAAAAATTGCCCCTCCAAGTCCTCTGGTTTGTCTCACATCTGTGAATCAGTTTTCCATTCACTTGCAACATCTTATGTACTTCTGCTTTCATTTGTAATAAGCCTATCAATATTAGTAAATCAGTTCTTCCAATGGTTAAAAGACTTTATATTCAAAGTACAGACAAAGGTAATGTTTATAGATTATCTAAAAGTGATGTGATTCCTAACATACTTTTCTCCCTTTGTACCATTTCACAATGGAAGTAGAGGATTACTTAAGACTAGGGGACACAAATGTTTTTTTCCTCTATTGAGTTGCCATGGCCAAAGAATTCATCACTGACTGGTCTTCCTTCTGATAATAATAAAGACGTCGTCTGTTGGCTACTTCATAAGAGAATGTGTTCTCTCCAGGCACTAAATATGAGAGCATATATAGTACCCTCTGATATTTGTAGCCTGGCAACTCTGATCCCTTTTGATTAGGTGTAATGTAGGGGATGAGTAGGTGTATATCAAGAAATACTTGATATACAAATTCTAAAAGACCTGATCCCTAGTTCCAAACTGCAAAAGAAATACCCAATGAAGTTCTAACCAATTTGATTCATATGTTCCAGTACAGAGAAGCACTTATCACAAAATACTAATGAATTAGTTGAGAGTAATGACAGACAGTAATTAACCTCCCTGAACAAAGAAATAATACTTGATACAGATATGAAGGACATTTTTCTTGGAGAATCTTAGGTAAAATGTAGGCAGGAACACAAATTCGCAATTCCTGCAGTCTCATAATTTATATACAGTTTAAATCCCTCCCTGGGTAAGTTTGACTAGATGCATAAAATTTGATCATGGATATCACCTCAGGAAAGAATTATGATTCCATAAATCTATGCTGGCATCCTACCTTCAACCAGAATTCTAAAGGAGCTACCCCGTAGGAAAAATATTGACACAAATCCAGCCATTTGGATAGTAATTCTCTTGAATGCTATTCTGAATAATCAAACAAATGACGGGAACTCCTGTAGAGAGAACACACTAGTGGCAAGATGCTAGGGCTAATCATTATAGAGCTGTCAAATTTTATAGATATAAACATATTATTTATTGACTCTAAAAATATCTTTACCTGTTTTCCATCCCCCAAAGCAACACAACAAATACCACACATAGATTGTAAAAGAAATAACATCACCATCAATATCAATAGTTATTATGACTTCAAGCATATGTGCAAGTGGTTGTCTGCAGGTTTATTAATATAGCCACATCTTTCCCAAGAGAAAAGAAAGGAAGGGGGCAAAGATGAAATAAGGCAATCTGGGTTAGCATGCTACCATTTGTTTACTCTTGCAAATCTGAAGGTAGGAAATTTCTCTTGAAAATACTTTTTAAACTTTTTACAATGTCAAAACATTTTATTTTTCAGTTGTCTTTTCAAATGAGTTTTTTAAAATCTACTAATAGTACCACATTTAACAAGATCTTTAAAAGATCATCAATTGTTAATGTTAATTTTATACACAATCTAACAATATCACCAACAACTCTGTGAGACGTATGGTACTGCTTGGTATCAAATAAATGTTTTATGATTGAAGACAACATTAAATGTGAGAAATCCTATACTTTACACAGATCATAACTGCTTCACAAAATTTTTTATTTTCATGTTTACGTAGGCTAGCATGGAAGGGTACTGCTTCACTTGATTACATTTTCTCTTTTAAAATTTGAGAATTTTCCCTGTAAATACACCATTTCATTCCTAAGGGTCTTTGTAATTTTGCCAGAAATATGGAAATATACATATTTTTTATTTGGTAGCATAACACAATGCCTGAGGGCTACTAGAAAGAAAACTCACTCATTATGTTTCAATTTCCTATGTATTGGGTATCTGAACCACTTTCAGTCTTTAATGTTTTTTATTTCTTTTCTCTTTAAATTTCCAGATTTTACCCAATTATCCATTAATGACTGTTGGTATAAAAAACGAGCAATACATGCACACAATAGACATAACACCCCACTATCTCCATATGATTATTCTGGATAGTGATCAACTGATTAAAACTGTCACAAAATTATTGAGTGCATTCAATGATTTCTTAATGGAAACTCCTAGAGTTTTCATAGAAGCTTAGGGTTCCATAGAATATTGGTTGAGCAAAGATATGTAAACAAATTGGGAAAATCCTGCATGAAGACTAAAGCTGAAAGAGTATTAATGGTCCTTCAAAACATCTAGTAAATAATGCCAAGTACTCAAGATTCTTAGTCTACCTCTGTCTCTTCTTACTGCTAATATTTTACTTCAGTCCTTGTCAATGATATTAATCAATCAATGAGCACTGATTAAATGACTATCATCGGGGAAGCTAGAAAGTCAGTTCTAAAAACAGGAGATCCTAGGTTCAAATCTGGACTCAGACATTCCCTTGCTTTGAAACCCCTGACCAGTAATTTAAACCCAATTGTCTAGCACTTGCAACTCTTCTGTCTTGGAATCAATACCCAGTATTGTTTCTAAGACAAACAGTAAAGGTTTTTAAAAAAATAAAAATGTCTATCATGTGCCAGGCACTGTGAATACAAAGACAAGATCAGAGTAAATAAGTATCAATATATCTAATTTATCCATCCATCCAATTTTCATAGAAATCATGCCAAGTAGTTCTTTTCTGCTTCCTTCTCTGTTTATTCCTCCTCCCCACTCCATAACTTTATTTCATATCCTGTTTGGTCAATGAAAAGGGAAGTATATTTCAAATTACATTTCTAACCAGTAAAAATACAGTTATATTCCAAAACAAATGAAGTGAAAGGTCAGCTGACAATGACCAGTAGCTAGTACTTATTTTTAAAATAGATTAAGTGTTGAAACTTTTGAGAAAAACAAATTGAACAATGAAACTGCCTGATGAAAAGAGGAAATTATACTCAGCTGCTGACATAAAATTCAAATTCATTGTGATAGCTGCCAACCATTAGTCCTACATGTGGATGGAGCTAGTGAGAGATACTGCAGGCTTTATGTTTAAAGTTTTAGATTTCTTAGAATTTTAGAGCTGAAAGAGGTTTTGGAGACCATCTGCCTAATTTACTTTAAAGATGAGGAAAATTATACCTATAGAAGTTAAATGACTGAACCAAGTTATCCTTGTAGTCAATAGAAGGGCCTGGATGAAAACCTGTTTCCTCACTCCTGATTTAAAAAATCTTTTTACTATATGACAGACATAAATCAAAGGAGATTTGTAAATGGATAACTGATTCCTTGGAGGGCTTCATTTTTTTAACTGGATAAAGAGCAAGATGTTGGAGGGACTGCTGAAAAGGAAACACATTTACACAAAAAGAGTATATGCCCTCTGACCCAGACCTATAACACAAGAAAAATCCATGAAAAGAGGAAAAAGTCCTATAAGTACAAAAATATTTACAGCTACTCTTTATTGTGGCAAAAAACATCTAAGAACTAAGGGGGAAGGACTGACCAAATTGTTGGAAATAAATGTAATGGAATATTGCTGTGCTGTATAAAATTACTTCTAAGAGATATGGAAAGACATGAACTGATGCAGAGTAAAATGAGCAAAACCAAAAGCACAATATGTACCTTAATATCAATCAGTATTCTAAAAATGGACATTTCTGAACATTTTAAGAACTCCAATGAACTAAATAATCAACTATATTTTCGGAAGACTGATAAAAACGAAAGTTATCCACATGTCACTGTATTTTTTTCTCTCCTTCCATCTCTCCTTCCTTCCTCTCCCTCTCCTTCCCCTCCCCTTCACCTTCTTAGAATTGATTTCAAGGCAGAAGAGTTATAAGCCCTAGGTAACTGGGATTGTGACTTGTCTAGGGACACAGCTAGTAAGTCTGAGGCCATATTTGAACCCAGGACCTCCTATCTCCAAGCCTGGCTCTCTATCCATTAAGCCACCAGCCTGTCCTATTTTTCTCTTTCTCTTAAAGTATTTGTTACAAAGAGTGGCTTACTAATTAGGGAAATGGAGAGGAATAGATATATTTTAAATGAATATGACATAAAAACAAAAGGAAGCAAAAAGAAAATAAAAAGTTTTAAAGCTGATAAGTATGGTCTTTCAAGTTATATTTTCTGAAGACTTAAAAGGTGGCATAATAAACAAGGCAGAAGACACACAGAAGGGGGCAGCTGGGTAGCACAGTGGATTGAGAACCAGTCCTAGAGACGGGAGGTCCTAGGTTCAAATCTGACTTCAGCCACTTCCCAGTGGTGTGACCCTGGGCAAGTCACTTGACCCCCATTGCCTAGCCCTTACCACTCTTCTGCCTTGGAGCCAATACACAGTATTGACTCCAAGACGGAAGGTAAGGGTTTAAAAAAAAAAAAGAAGACACACAGAAGATCACTAAATGTACCAACATCATTCTCCCAGATCTCCACGCTGGACAACTCAATGTTCCTGATTTTCTTTCTCTCTTACTTGCCTTGCCTCCCCTAATCGTGCTAAATACCCTAAATTCTTACTCCATCTTTCTTTCTAATCTTATTACTACTACTCTACTTCAGTTCCTGTTAATTCTTTAAAAATTGACTGTTGCCTCTGGTCTCACTACAGACTGATTATGTATTTTTTCCCCCTAAAACACAATTCTGAACCAAAAAAATCAATCACTTCTAAGTACTACCCAACAGGATCTAAGTTCCTCAGTCTGAAATTGAAGGCTTTCATTATCAGGTCTGGAATTCAAGGTCTAATTTCTAAATTCTAGATCTAGGTTCAAAATTCCTCAGTTTTAATTTCAAGGCCTTTCATTATTCCATTAGACTGTGAGCTCCTTGAGAAAAGGGACCTTTAATCACCCTTTCTTTTATATCCCCCAGCACTTAGCACAATGCCTGGTACATAGTAGGTACTTAATAAATGCTTGTTGACTAACTGTTCTATTTTGTTTCAAGGTATTCCCCTTAATTATTCTATAATCAAAATATTCTATAATCAATTAAGAGTTTTGGGGCAGAGAAGGGGGTATACCTAGATGGCACATAGGATAGAGCCAGGCCTGGAGATGGGGATCCTGGGTTCAAATCTGATCTCAGACACTTCCCAGCTGTGTGACCCTGGGCAAGTCACTTAATCCCACTGTCTAGCCCTTATTGCTCTTCTGCCTTAGAATTACTTCTAAGGCAGAAGGTAAGGGTTTAAAAAATTTTAGGAGTTTTGAAGGGGAATACCAGGCAGTCAGATAGGTATAACCTATGACTTTTCTAGGAAAAGAAAATAGCCAAGTACTTTCTCAGCATCCTTGCTGAGAAAATCTCATAGACAGTAGGGTTCACAGGGTCATGAAGAGTCAGACCTGACTGAATAATAACAAGAAACTTTTCTGGAAAAAAATCTTTATTATGAGTTTAAGAAACAAATAAGAATATTTCCACATGCAAACAATAGAAAAAAAGAGGATTACAAATGAAGCTCTCTATGTAAATCTCTATGATTTACATCTTGTTTTTCCTTCTATATGTATGAACTTGAACAAAAAAAAATTAAGAGGTTTTTTAGAACTTATGAAATATTTAACTAAAGGACAGATATGAGCCTACAGGCTGAAACTAAAAAGGACCTCAGGAGGTGTAAACCTTAATATTTCTTAGATTTATGAATGTTGGAAATTTCCCCGTTGGGAAATTTCATACTTGAAAAATTTCCTACTGATAGTAAGAACTCTATTGGAATATGAAACTCCTTGGCATGGGAGGATCCTTCTCCTCCCTACTTAAGACTACTTTAGGACAGAAACCTTTTGCTAAACAATGGAAAGGGCTTTGACCTATGCTTAAGCATAGAACAGGAAGTTCTTTGAGTCATGATTGATTTTAGAATTGATACAATAGAGATACTTGGAATGACAGAACCAGGTCTTGGAAACTACAATATCCACCCTACTCAGAGTAACAGGATTTAGGAAGGGCTGCAGCAAAGATCAAGATTTAATTATTTGAGAATATGACCTTCAACAGACATGTGCAAAGGGGAGAGACCTCTGGGCGGTCCTGGGTTAAGCTAGAGCCACCATTGGCACAGGGGAGACATCGACAGTGATTGGTAGATGTGAGAACTGAGGGGAGGGAACTGAGATTGTTTCCTTAAAGATAGCGGGGTCTGAGGAACTCAGGAGGTTGCTCTGAAGGAGGACTGAGGAGGTTGCTTGGAAGGAGGAGAGAGTTTTTTGCTCTGAAGGAGGTCTGAGAGGAGAGGTCCTGGAGAGGTCTTGAAGGAGGCTGTGGAAGGAGAACTAAGGAGGAGTCAGGAGGAGAATTCTCTGGAAACATTTCCTGAAAGGAGGCTCTCTTGAAGGTGGAGCCTGAGGTTGGCATGAGAAGCCTTACCTAGAGAGATCTTGGGTGAGTGATAAAACCAACTGACTGATTTATCTCTTAGGACTGAGGTCTAGGCCTTATTGGCTTGAGGCCTTTCATTCTTATTCCTTTCTTACTTTCTCTCTTTTTCTATTGATTAATCAGTGTATTATAAATTAAATTTCTCTATAAAACCCAGTTGGCTTGGGCATATTCATATATTGGGAATATATTCCCTGGCAACCATCTTATATTTATATAAAACCAAGATACAGTAGAAAACATATTTCAGTGGTCATAATTGTTATATATTTCCCTTGCTCCCAAACATTTTAATTATCACAGTTTATGGCTCCCACTCTCTTATCTACAACTATTTAACGCTCAAAACTATTTTAAATCTAACAGAGGCAATACAGTACGTATAAAGAGAGTGAAAACAACATTGGATTTTTTAGTCCAAAGCTGTGGTTGAATCCTGGCTCCATATTAATGCAACAACTTTGGGTAGATTGAAGGGAGGACTTAAAGGGAGGTGGGAGAAGGGCAGGTTCACCGTGGGGAGGGCAGGGGGATTGGCTCTGTGTGTGTGTGTGTGTGTGTGTGTGTGTGTGTGTGTGTGTGTGTGTGTATGTATGTATGTGTGTGTGTGTGTGTGTGTGTGTGTGAGAGAGAGAGAGAGAGAGAGAGAGAGAGATCTCAGTTTCTTTATCTGTAAAATAAGGGAGTGGGACTAGACGATCCTAGGGTCCTTTTCTGCTCTAAATTCTATAATCATTTAAGGGGGAGGACAGAGCTCTCAAGGGAGGAATTCTGATAAAGCATTTCTGAATGATTCAGATAAAGAAATAAAGGGAAAGGTATTGTAGAGAAAAAACTAAGCTCAGTTGCTGCAAAGAGAGATCATTGTTAAGCTGAAATTTTTATAAAAGGAAATTTACAAAATATGAAACAGGGGGCAGCTGGGTAGCTCAGTGGATTGAGTCAGGCCTAGAGATGGGAGGTCCTAGGTTCAAATCTGGCCTCAGACACTTCCCAGCTGTGTGACCCTGGGCAAGTCACTTGACTCCCATCACCTAGCCCGTACCACTCTTCTGCCTTGGAGCCAAATACATAGTATTGACTCCAAGATGAAGGTACGGGTTTTAAAAAAAAATGAAAACAAAGGAACATAAAAGGAGACTAATGCAGAAAGGTGACCGGTGTGCTAAGGACAGTAGAACTGTCATGTCAAGAAATCTAAAACTCCATAAGGGGCTGAGGTTTGCAAAAATACTAAACACAACCCCAAAAGGGCATTTATTTTCTTTAGGCATGTCAGAGGCAAGGACAGGGAAAGAACTCTAAGGTCAGAGTTCCTACATCCAAGTCCTGACTTGTATGTCACCTTGGATAAAACACTTATTCTCCCTTGAAACTCAGTTTCCTCATCTGTAAGATAAGACAGAGGGGCCAGATAACCCTTAAGATTCCTTCTAGTTCTAGATCTATAAGGCTAAGGGCAAGCACTTTGGAGTAGAGGAGATTGTATTAACCAATTCAATTCAATAATTACTTTTTAAGTATGTTTAATAAAGAAGCATGTGAAAGTAGAATTGCTTAATTTGTTTTTCCTTATGAATTATTTACTAAGGAGAATCCTTTTTGAACCAAGATGTATAGATTAAAATAGTTAAGAATTGAAACCCAAGATAGGTAAGGAGATAGATATTTGTTGTTGTTCAGTCAATTCAGTGATGGTCTCACTTGAGGTTTTCTTGGCAAAGATAGTGGACTGGTTTGCCATTTCCTTCTCCAGTTCATTGTACAGATGGGGAAACTGAGGCAACCAGGGCTAAGTAACTTACCCAGAGTTACACAGATAATACATATCTGAGGCTGCATATGAATTCATGTCTTCCTGACTTCAGGCTTATGCATTCTAACCAATAAGTCACCTACCATCTAAAGTCCTAGATGAGTTCAAATACCAAGTATGAGTATTCAAATAATTTGCAGAGTATTATTTTTGAATGTTTGCTGGGGATGGTTCAAGAATTATGAAAAATTAGAAAAGTACTAAAGCCTTGAAGATAAATAAGAAGTTTATCCAGATTTTCAAAAACAAGAAGAAAATATATAAAAAATAGTAATCATCTATTCCCAGAAATATTTCTAGAATAGACTATTAAACCAATGTTTTGTGGGCATGTAGAAAGGAAAGTAGTGATCACCACAAGCCAATGTGAGATTCTTCAGGAAAAAAAAGTCAACACCTGGTAAATTAGCAAAGATGACAAAATATGGGAAAAGTCAATGTTGGTGAGATTGCAGAAAAACAAGCAGTCAGATGCAACACTGGTGAGGCACTCAGTTAGGCCAACCATTCTACAAAGTAAACTGGAATTACACAAATAAAGTGGCTGTAAGGTCCATACATACCCTTCAACCCAAAGATTCTACTGGTGGACATATGCCCTCAAGGAAGTCAATGAGAAAAACAATGTTCTGCATACTGCAAAATCTGTTCACTTTTCATGAGGACAAGAAAATAAAAATATAATGACCAACAACCAAAGGAAAACTAAACAAATTGCTGCACATGAATGTTATGAAATATTGACTCTGAAGTGAGAAAAGAGGAACATGATGGATACAGAGAAGAATTCAAGATGTGAACTGAGGCAACATGAAGTAAGCAGAGCTGGGAAAATAACATACACAATGGCTACAACAGTGTAAGTGAAAAGGACAACTACCACAAAGCATTTGAATCAGTTACAAAACTATAAAGAACAGTCCAAAGAAGATAGTTGAAGGCATCTTCCGCCCACGCTTTGCATAGGTGGGGGCCCACAAGGGTAGAACATTGTAGAAAACAAAATTTTTGCTTAGTGATTGGTTTCATACATTTTCTTATCTTTTAAAAAAATCTGTTAAAAGGGATGACTCTATGGAAGGGGTAAGAGAAAGGATGCTGGGGAAATCAAGATGATATGAAAACAAGATATCAATAAAAATAAGCCAAGTTACCCATACCTTTTGGACAAGATTACTGGCCTGCTAAATCAGGAGATGTGGTTTCAATTATTCATTTTTGTTCTATACACCCCAGTTCAAATATGATTCTCCTTAGTGAATAATATAGAAGGAAAATAGGAGTTAAGTAATTCTACTTCCTAGTTCTTCTGTATTAAACAGCTACATGTTTAAAAATTATTGAATTGTTGAATTAAGTTGGTTGATATTTTGTCTAGACTACTTGAAGTTGCTCTGCCTTAGGCTTATAGATCTAGCACTAAAAGGGACCTCAAAGACCATATAATTTAGCTGCCTTATAATTCTGAGTCAGCTAGATGGCACAGTGGGTAGAGGGCTGGGACTGAAGCCAGGAAGACTCATCTTCCTGAGTTCAAATCTGGCCTCAGACAATCACTAGCTGTGTGACCCTGGGCAAGTCACTTCAACTGGCTTGTCTCCTTTTCCTCATCTGTAAGATGAGTTGGAGAAGGAAATGTAAAACCACCTCAGTATTTCTGCCAAGAAAACCCCAAATGAGGTCATCATGACAAAGAAATTACTGAACAAAGATCAGGAAAAAGCAGATAAACACAATGTGTTTGGGCTTCAGAAAGGAATTTCACAAAATGTTTCAAAATATACTTGTGGACAAGAAAGAAGTATATAAGAAATGGTAAAATGTATATTCAGAGAAACCTGGGAAAACATGTAAAAACTGATACCAGGAGAACAAATTATACAATGATCACAACATTTTAAGCAAAAGCTATCTCTAAAGGCTTGAGAAGTCTGAATGGAGCAATGAGTAATCAGAATTCCAGACAACTGATGATGAAGTACCCTTTCCGACTCCTGGTGAAGAGATAATATTTCCAGACATAATCATTGCAATATAAATTTGTTTTGCTTGCCTATACTAAGACTTTGCAAGAAGGTAAGATGTGTGCTTATGGGTAGTAATAAAAATGTTTTTTTAATTTTAAAAAGAAAAGATCAGCAAAACATTTAAAAATGTTTAAAATGCAAAGAGGATGAGATATAGTTTCATAGAGGAACAAAGATAAGCAGGGCAATGTTGGCACTATCACATTAAAAAAAAAATACATTAAATTTAGTATTAAGAGGGGCAACAAGGTGGCTCAGTAGATAGAGAGCCAGGCCTGGGGGAGGGCTGGGTTCAAATCTGGTCACAGACATATCCTATCTGTGTCACCCTGGGCAAGTCACAACTCCAATTGCCTAACCCATACCTCTCTTCTGCCTTGGAACTGCCTTGATATGGATTTTAAGACAAAAGATAAGGATTTTTCAAAATTTCAATATACAGGAATATATAGGAATAATATGCATGTAATAAGTTAGCAGTTTCCTCACTTTCTCATCTTTGTATATAGAAATATTCACATGAACACTGATGAATTCCTATTTCATGATACATTCTTTTCAAAAAGCATCTCAAGGGTACAACTGTAATAGCACTTTGTCTTTCTTGTCACTCATTCTTAATACATAACTAGCTCCTTCCCACTTTTTAAAAACAAGACATATATAGAAATATAGGTGTATGTGTAAACATACACAAACACTACATAATTACATCTTTTATACCACTTCTCAGATACAAATAAATACAGGTAAAACACTACTATTCCTTCACCCAGCATGTCTTCCGCTATTGCCTTTGGCCATTTTTAATTTTAAATGTTCTGATCTGATATTCTAAGATTCCATATAGCCTCACTAGAAGACAGATAAGGAAAATGGGTTTCTGAACCTTTAGATTGCTAATGATGCATGATGCATGATGAGCAGGAAATAATAAATGGAAGGAAGGCACTAGAATTAAGAGAGGTTGAACAAATTTTCCTGAAGGAGGAATATTAGTTGGGACTTAAAGGCAGTCAGGGAAGCCAGTGGAGATCAGAAGGAGGAGCATTCCAGGGATGGGGAAAAACAGACACAATACACAGGGCTGAAAGATGTACTGTCTTATTCATAGAACAGTCAGGAGGCCAATGTCATCAGGTGGAAGACTACAAGTCAAGGAGACAAGCATGAGAAGGCTGGAACAGTAGAAGAGAACAGATTAAGAAGGGCTTTGAACACCAAGCAAAGGATTTTATATTTGATCCTGGAGGCAACAGGGAATCTTCAGGATCAAATTAATAACTTCTTAGCCATCAGAACTAAAAAATGAAATGAATGGTTGTCTTGGGAAATAGTGAGTTCCCCAATAGTAGAGTAGATGATATGTCCTGAATGGTTTCTTCCAATCCAGTTAATGTCTGCTATTCTCTGAACATATACTATGTTTTCCTTTTTTTTTTGCACTGTTACTCAGATGTTGCTTCCCTATGGAATGTCCTCTTACTACTCTCCATTTCTCTGTCTACTGGAATACTTGACAGCCTTCAAGGTACATTTCAAATGTCAATTTCTCCATGAAAACTTCATTGATTCCCCATCTAAAAGCAAATTTCCCATCCCTCAGGCCCTATAACTCTTTGTGCTTGCCTTAAAGCTACTGGCTGGGTACCTCCACCTGAATATTATGTCATCATTTAAAATTCAATACAGCCAAAAGTGAATTCTTCATCTCAACCAAAACCATGGCATCACCATCTCCCAGTAACTCAAGAGAAATCACAATCAAATTCAAATCTCCCCTCATATTCACCATACTCTAATATCCCACCCCCATATAATCAGTAGCCATATCCTATTTATTCATTTTTTAAAAAAATCTCTCACCCATGCCCTCTATGCTCTAGTCAAGCTTGCCTTCTTGCTGGAACCTAAGCATGACTGATCTAATTCCAAATCCAGTACTCATTCTATTCACTATACAACACAGCCCCAAAAAGCAAATGAAATTTAGTATTAATTAAAATGTAATTCCTGATCTTGTCATACTCTGTACTGATTATTTATTCAGACATGCTTTACCCCTTCATGTCAAAGGATTCTCTCCAAATCCCTACCTGATGGAAACCTGCTCTTTCTTCAAAGTCCAGCTCAGAGGCTATAATTCCACAATCAAGGCTTCCTTGATCCTCCTAGTCAGAAGTGATCCTCTCCTTCTCAAGTCTCTTACACCTCTCTAATGACTTCTCTGCACCCAACACATTACAAGCATTATCACAGCTGTCTGTGAACTAATTTTTAACCCCTTATTAGGGCATAAACTTCTTGAAGATAGAAACTTATTTTCATATTTTTATTCCTAGCACTTAGCATAGCATTTTGAATACAGTAAGAATGGGGCAAATGTTTACTGAAATGATGAGTTTAGTAAAGGGGACTAAAATGCGAACATATAAGAAAAGAGGCATTATCTTTGAAGGAGTCCTAGATGTGACTGATAGGATTTTAATTAGAGACCACTGAAGTGCCAATTTCTCATTTCTGGCTGCAACACTATGGGACTTCTCTGACTTTTCCATCCGGGAGATCATTCTAACCTCATTATCTTACAAGATCTCATCAGTCTATGTACTTGACTTCACTACTCTCTGTCCCTCTGATTGGAGGACAGGGCCATGAACTCCAAACATCAATTCCAGGAGGAGGCTCAGCTCAGACATCTCCGAATTTCTCACCTGAGTACACTACTTTGAGACTTCTCTGACTTTTCCACCATGCCCCTCATTGACTACCTTTTCCTTCTCCCATTTTTGGGTGTTGTTTTCTCCCTTTAACTCACAAGCTCCTTGAGGACAAGGATTGTCTTTCTTTTTTTCTATTCAGATCCCCCAAGCTTAACACAATGCCTGGCACATAGAAGGCAAAGTAAATGTTTACTGATTGATTTGACTGAAATATATTTTTTTCTGTTCCGTAAAAAAAAAGACTTCTAAATCTGTGATCCTGTCTTAATGTCCTACATTTTATTCCAAAACAGTCAATAATCCAGGTTTAAGAAATGACTTGTTAGAATTTTCAGAGACTTCCGGGTAAACACGGTGGCAGTCTAAAGATGCAGGACACTTCCTCTCCTCACCACATACTGATATAGACTACCTCAAAAGGCCAAAAAAAGCCAAATTCATATGAATGAAGGGACTCTACAGTAGGACGCCTCATTGAAGGTACTTGGAATTCTGGCATCTCCACACTATAAGGGGGTGAAAAAGCTTCTACCAAAATGTGAGCTGATCTACCCTCCCCCACCGCACCTACGGAGCCAGAGTCAGAGTCAGTACAGTGCTCCCTAGAATTAGTGAGTGAGTGAGGGGCACCTCTATGTCCTTGGCTGCTGACTAAGACCACCAAAGACATACCCCTGAGAGCAGCTAGACCTGAAACCCAAGCAGACTAAAGAGCACAGACCTTGGACACCCACGGGGGGATAGCACAGAAAAGGGCAGCAAACAGTAGAAGCTGTAGAGACTCGAGAGGTGGCCTCACGAAAAAATCACACTCCTTAGCTCCAGACACAGAGAGCCTGCCCTTCTCATTCAGACTTCTGATTGGAAAGGGAAGGAAAAACCACCATAGTAATGGCAAACAGTGCCCAGGAACAACTTCCCAATACCAAGAAAAACAATAATAAGTTGACCCTGGATAATTTTTATGGAGGAAAAACCCAGACTACAGAGAAAATAGCAGAAGAGCAAATACAAATAAATACACCAAAACCTTCCCAAAAAAATATAAATTGGCCACAAGTTCTTAAAGAATTTAAATTGGAACTTATCAAAAAGATGGGAGCGTTCTGGCAAGAAAAGTGGGAAATAGTTTAAAGGACAAGAACTCCCAACTGGAGAAACAGCTGGAAGCCACAAAAAGCAGGATAGACCAAACCAAAAAGGAAAATCAAAAGATTATAGTGTAAAACTAGTCCTTAACGACCAGAATTAGGGGGACAGCTGGGTAGCTCAGTGGATTGAGAGCTAGGCCTAGAGATGGGAGGTCCTAGGTTCAAATCTGGCCTCAGACACTTCCAGCTGTGTGACCCTGGGCAAGTCACATGACCCACATTGCCTAGCCCTTACCACTCTTCTGCCTTGAAGCCAATACACAGTATTGACTCCAAGACAGAAGGTAAGGGTTTAAAAAAAAAAAGACCAGAATTAGGCAATTGGAAGCCAATGAGCTTGCAAAACAGCAAGAATTAATAAAGCAAAGTCAAAAGACTGACAAAATAGAAGAAAACCTAAAATAACTCACTGACAAGATGACAGATCAGGAAAACCAGTCTCAAAGAGACAATTTGAGAATCACTGGTCTACCTGAAAATCCATAAATAAACAGAAATCTTGACATCATACTACAAGAAATTATCCAAGAAAACTACCCTGATGTTCTTGAACAAGGGGAAAAAATAGACCTTGAAAGAGTTCATAGAAAACCCTGTACACTAAATCCTCAAAAGACAACTCCCAAGAATGTAATTGCCGAATTCAAGAGCATCCAAGCTAAGGAGAAAATTTAACAAGAAGCCAAAAGAAGACAATTCAGATATCAAGGAGAACCAATCAGGATTACAAAAGATCTGGCAGTTTCCACACTAAGGGGCCATAAGGCTTGGAATATGATATTTAGAAAAGCAAGAGAATTGGGTCTTCAACCAAGGATCACCTACCCATCAAAACTGATTATATACTTCCAGGGGAAAGTATGGGAATTCAACAAAATAGAAGATGTCCAAGTATTTGTAAAGAAAAGACCAGAACTAAGTGGAAAGTTTGATATTCAAACACAAAAATCGAGAGAAACATGAAAAGGTAAATAAGAAAGAGAAGGGAAAGGGGGAGTTTTTTTTTTTTTAATTTAAACGTTCTTCTTTAAGGGCTTCAATAAGATCAAATTGTTTATATTAATATATGGGAAAATGTTATGTGTAACTATCAAAAATTATACTCACTATAATAATAATTAGAAGAATCATTCAAAGGAAGAGATTGGGATACTAAGTGGTCTAAGATGATATGCAAAAAAAGAAAAAGGGAGGGGGTATATAAGATGGCACTAAGAGAAACGTGAAGAAATAGGATAAATAGGATAATCTAAATCACACAAAGAGGCACATAGGAAGGGGAGGGGAAGAATACTATTATAAGAAGGTGAGGAAGAGAGTGCCAATAGGTAATACTTAAACCTTACTCTCAATGAAATCAGTTCTGAGAGGGAAGAGCATCTAGATCCATTGGGGTATCGAAACCTATCTTACCCTATAGGGAAAGTGAGAAGGGAAAACTAAGGGGGGGGGTACAAAAAGGGAGGGAAAGAGAGGTGGGAAGGAAACTTAACAGACCCTAACAAATAAGAAGGGAACAAAAAGGGAGGGGGCAGAAAAGGAGGCATATTAAGGTTGGGGATTAGGGAGACTGATTAAAAGCAAACCACTGGTTTAAAAGTATATAGTAAAAGAAGAAAGGACAGAACTAGCAGAGGATATCAAAATGTTGGAGAATACACAAGTGGCAATCATAACCTTGAACATGAATGGGAGGAACTCAGCCATAAAATGAAAACAAATAGCAGAGTGGATTAGAAATCAAAATCCTACCATATGTTGTCTACAAGAAACACACATGAGGCAGGTAGATAGTCACAAGGTTAGAATTAAAGGTTGGAGCAAAATACATTGGGTTTCAACTAAGAGAAAGAAGGCAGGAGTTGTGATCATGATATCTGACAAAGCCAAAGTAAAAATACAGCTGATTAAAAGGGAAAGGGAAGGTAATTACATCCTGATAAAAGGCAGTATAGATAATGAAGAAATATCAGTAATCAACATGTATGTACCAAATGGTATAGCAACCAAATTTATAAAGGAAAAACTAGTGGAGTTGAAGGAGGAAATAGATAGTAAAACTATACTAGTGGGACACCTGAACTTACCACCATCAAATCTTGATAAATCAAATAAAAAAATTAATAAGAAAGAGGTAAGAGATGTGAATGAAATATTAGAAAAATTAGAATTAACAGATATAGGGAGAAAAATAAATTGGGACAAAAAGGTATACACCTTCTTTTCAGCATCACATGATACATTCACAAAGATTGACCATGTACTAGGGCATAAAAACATGGCAAACAAATGCAGAAAAGCAGAAATACTAAATGTAACCTTTTCAGATCATAAAGCAATAAAAATAATAATTAGCAAGTGTACATGGAAAGCCAAATCAAAAATTAATTGGAAATTAAATAATATTATTTTCCAAAATCAGTTAAAGAACAAATTATAGAAACAATTAACAATTTCATTGAAGAAAATTACAATGGTGAGACATCCTTTCAAAATCAATGGGATGCAGCCAAAGCTGAAGGGGAAATGCAGCTCAGGGGGAAATTTATATCCTTGAATTCATATATCAACAAATTAGGGAGGGCAGAAGTCAATGAATTGGACATGCAAATCAAAAAACTTGAAAGCAAACAAATTAAAAATCCCCAGATGAAAACTAAATTAGAGATCTTAAAAATTAAGGGAAAAATTAATAAAATCAAAAGTGAAAAAACTATTCAATTAATCAATCAGACTAGAAGCTGGTATTTTGAAAAAACAAAATAGACAAAGTACTGGTCGATCTAATTTTAAAAAGGAAAGAAGAAAACCAAATTAACAGTATCATCGATGAAAAGGGAGACCTCACCTCTAATGAAGAGGAAATTAAGGCAATCATTAAAACTTTTGCCCAATTATATGACAACAAATATAGCAATCTAGGTGATATGGATGAATATTTACAAAAAAATATCAATTGCCTAGATTAACATAAGATAAAGAATTCTTAAATAATCCTATCTCAGAAAAAGAAATTGAACAAGCCATCAACGAACTCCCTAAGAAAAAATCCTCAGGGCTTGATGGATTCACAAGTGAATTCTATCAAGTATTCAAAGAACAAATAATCCCAATACAATATAAACTATTTGACATAATAAGAAAAGAAGGAGTTCTACCAAATTCCTTTTATGACACAAATATAGTACTGATCTCAAAGCCAGGTCAAAAACACAGAAAGAAAACTATAGACCAATCTCCTTAATGAACATAGATGCAAAAATCTTAAATAGAATACTAGCAAAAAGACTCCAGCAAGTGATCACCAGAGTTATTCATTATGATCAAGTGGGATTTATACCAAGAATGCAAGGATGGTTTAATATTAGGAAAACTATCCACATAATTGACCATATCAACAAGCAAACCAACAAAAATCATATGATTATCTCAATAGATGCAGAAAAAGCCTTTGACAAAATGCAACACTCATTCCTATTGAAAACACTAGAAAGTATAGGAATAAAAGGGCCTTTCCTAAAAATAATAAGCAGTATCTATCTAAAACCATCAGCAATGGTGATAAACTAGATGCATTCCCAATAAAATCAGGAGTGAAACAAAGATGGCCATTGTAGTGAAAATTTCACCTTTGAAGATTGTTATAATATTAAAACTATGGCCGCCAAGGAATTTACTTATGAAATTCCTAAAATGAAACACTCAAGTCAAAATGGAATTTATGGTGGTTTAATCACAATGAGAGTAAGAAAAGGAGAGGGAGAGAAGGAGAAAGGAGGAAAGGGAACACGGTTAACTCAACCTTCTGGCAGAGAGCCAGAGGGAGTTTAGGCCCAAAGGGCCAAGGTAGAGAAGGAATCAGTCCTTAACTCACATGACCGTTCTGAAGGGAAGCTGTCTGCCGGCCTCCACCCTGCTCAAGCTCCTAGCACGAACTGACGTCTAGCCCTGTCCACAGGAAGTGAGCGAATTCCAGAGGCTGTTCCCTACCTTACTTCCTGTGCCTCACAAGTGCCAGTGGTGGCTCAAGCTTGGCTTAGGACAGCCCAGGTGGGCAGTTAGTTATTTCTGATTTGTCATTGACTAGCACATGCCCGTGTAGTGTGGGTGTGCACAATTTTGGGTGCTAGACCAAGCAAGATGGAGATTTTAAAATTCACACCATTATCACCTCTATTATTTAACATTGTACTAGAAACACTAGCAGTAGCAATTAGAGAAGAAAAAGAAATTGAAGATATTAAAATTGGCAATGAGGAGACCAAGCTATCACTCTTTGTGGATGATATGATGGTATACTTAAAAAATCCTAGAGAATCATCTAAAAAGCTAGTGGAAATAATCAACAACTTTAGCAAAGTTGTAGGATACAAAATAGACACACATAAGTCATCAGTATTTCTATGTCTCCAACACATCTCAGCAGCAAGAATTAGAAAGAGAAATTCCATTTAAAAATCACCCTAGACAATATAAAATACTTGGAAATCTATCTGACAAGACAAACACAGGAACTGTATGAATACAACTACAAAACATTTTCCACACAATTAAAACTAGATCTAAACAATTGGAAAAATATTGATTGCTCATGGGTAGGATGAGCTAACATAATAAAAATGACAATCCTACCCAAACTTATTTACTTATTTAGTGCCATACCCATCAAACTACCAAAAAACTTTTTTTTTTACTTAATTAGAAAAAAAACATAACAAAGTTCATTTGGAAGAACAAAAGATCAAGGATATCCAAGGAAATAATGAAAAAATGCAAAGGAAGGGGGTCTAGTAGTACCAGATCTCAAACTATACTATAAAGCAGTGATCATCAAAACAATATGGTAATAGCTAAGAGACAGAAAGAAGGATCAGTGTAATAGACTTGGGGTAAGTGACTTCAGCAAGACAGTCTATGATAAACCTAAAGATCCCAGCTTTGGGGACAAAAAATCCACTATTTCAAAACTTCTGGGGAAATTGGAATACAGTATGCGAGAGACAGGGGTTAGATCAACATCTCACACCCTACACCAAGATAAACTCAGAATGAGTGAATTACTTGAATATAAAGAAGGAAACTATAAGTAAATTAGGTGAATACAGAATAGTATATGTGTCAAATCTTTGGGAAAGATTTTAAGACCAAGCAAGAGTTAGAAAAAAATCACAAAATGTAAAATAAATAATTTTGACTACATTAAATTAAAAAGGGTTTGTACCAAAAAAAAACAATGAAACCAAAATTAGGAAAGGAAGCAACAAATTGGGGGAAATCATCATTAACAAAAACCTGACAAAGGTCTAATTACTCAAATTTATAAAGAGCTAAATCAATTCTACAAAAAATCAAGCCATTCTCCAATTTATAAATGGGCAAGGGACATGAATGGGCAATTTTCAGATAAAGAAATCAAAATTATTAATAAGCACATGAAAAAGTATTCTAAATCTCTTATAATGGGAGATGCAAATCAAAACAACTCTGAGGTATCACCGCTGTATAATTGAAAATCTGTCACCCTAAAAAAGAACTACATTTCCCAAAAGCCCACTGACTTCCTGTCATTACATACTTCCTATAGACAGGGAATAAATATCCAGGGGGCAGACCTGAGCCTCTTTTTGGCATGCAGCCAGTGGTGCTGGGGGTGAGTGGGGATTTTGAAAATGGCTAACCAGCCATGGGCACATGGTTTTTATTTTGTATCCTCTTTATTCCTTGATTTCTAATGATCATTTAATAAACCTCCAAAAATATATTATTTTTATTATTAAGACATAATTTTAAATTTTACACCTCACATCTAGCAGATTGACATGACATGACAGCAAAGGAAAGTAATGAATGCTGGAGGGGATGTGGCAAAGTTGGGACATTAATGCATTGCTGGTGGAGTTGTGAATTAAGCCAACCATTCTGGAGGTCAATTTGAAACTATGCACAAAGGGTGCTCAAAAAATGTCTGCCCTATGATCCAGTCATAGCACTTCTGGGTTTATATGTCAGAGAGATAATAAGGAAAAAAGACTTATACAAGAAAATTCATAGCTGCACTCTTTGTGGTGGCCAAAAATTGGAAAATGAGGGGATGCCCTTCAATTGAGGAATGGCTGAACAAATTGTGGTATATGTTGGTGATAGAATACTATTGTGCTAAAAGGAATAATGAACTGGAGGAATTTCATGTGAACTGGAATGACCTCCAGGAATTGATGCAGAGTGAGAGGAACAGAACCAGGAGAACATTGTGCACAGAGACTGATACACTGTGGTACAATCGAATGTAATGAACTTCTTCATTAGTAGCAATGCAGTGATCCTGAACAACTCAGAGGGATTTACAAGAAAGAACACTATCCACATTCAGAGGAAAAACTATGGGAGTAGAAACACAGAAGAAAAACAACTGCTTAATTACATTGGTTATGGGGATATGATTGGGGATGTAGACTCTAAATGGTAACCCTAGTGCAAACATCAACAACATGGAAATAGGTTCTGATCAAGGACACATATAAAACCCAGTGGAGTTGTGTGTCGGCTACAGAAAGGGGTAGGGGAGGTAAGGGAAAGAATATGATTCTTGTAACCAAGGAATAATGTTCTAAATTGACTAATTAAATAAATTTTTCAAAAAAAAAAAAGAATTTGCAAATATGTGGAAGTGATTAAAATGTTCATTCCCTTTGAACTGGAGACTACACTTAGGCATGTACTTCAAGGAGGACAATGATTAAAAAAAATAATGCACCCATTGACAAAAGAATATTTATAGCAACACAGATCCAAATAGGTGCTCGTGCACTTGAGAATGGATAAACAAGTGGTAATATAAATGTAATGGAATATTACTGTGCTATAAGAAGTGATGTCTAAATATCATGAATATTGAGAATGGGAAGACATGAACTAATGCAGTGAAGTAAATAGAACCAGAACAAAATACATACCCACAATAATCACACACGAATGTTGTCAGATTATAATGACCAAGCTTGACTCTAAAGAAGAGATCAAAAGGTAACTAACTTCCTGCTTTGTAGAAAAGAGGAGACAAAGAGTATGGAACACTGCATATAACAGCAAACTTCTTTTTTTGGTGTAGGTTAGTTTTACTGAACTATCTTTTTTTCCTCCACTTTTGTTATAAGGGATGGTTACACCCTGGGAAATATAACTGGTAACAAAATGAAGATGATATGCCAATGATGAAAAAGCTTTTTGTGTTTATTATCAGGATATCAGATATTTTCTCAATTGTTAGATATATTTTAATGAATGTAAATTAGTTCCCTTAAGTTTCAACCATACCAAATGCAAATGTTTTACATAAAAGCTTATAAAGTTTAATTATTGCTAAAGTCAACAGAGAACTATTCCTCCTATTTGTTTTCATATAAATTTACTAGGTAAAATTGGTTCATAGAATCATAGAATTTAGAACATATTTCCTGATTGCCTCACTCTATAGATGGGACTAAGAGGCCCAGAAGTTAAACATTTGGATCAAGTCACCTAGTTAAGTTAATGGCAAATTAAAATTTGAAACTGATATTCTGAGTTCAAATCCAATACAAGTACGCTTTGTTTTATTTTGCTTCACTTGACTGCACTTCACAATTACTGCATTTTTTTAAACAAAGTGAAGGTTTGTGGCAACCTCGTGTTGAGTAAGTCTACTGATACCATTTTTCCAACAGCATGTATTCACATCACTGTTACATTTTGTTAATTCTCCCAATATATCTGTTCCCTACACACCAGCTGAACTAAGTTTGGAGAGATCCACTCACCACCAAAAAGCTGGCCACCAAATATTAGTACTTATGATTATAGTCGCTATTGAACATTGCCAACAAAAGTGCACAATGGTAGTGATCTGCATCAGTGGAGGGTATCCCCCCACACTGATAAAATCATGGACACTTAAGTTACTAAATCTAAATTCCAGATTAGAGTTCATGCCTGAATTTACCCCCAAAATCTAGTTTCTACTCCCATGGCTCCACTGAAATTTGGTGTTCCAAAAGGTGTAAACTATAAGAAATAAAAAAGACCTCAAATATCAGCTAGACTGATGCAAACTGGTAGAGGGATTTCCTCTACAATATTCTTGGCAGGTCCTTCTATAAGTTTTGAATGACCTCCTAATCATCAGATCCAGGGGCTCTTTCACAACCCTCATTCTCATTCTCTTTGACCCCTATGCACCAATAGACAAAAATATCTACCCCCAACTACTTCCATTTGTTTCTCTTGGTTTCCATGTTATTATACTTTTCTGATCCTCTTCCTGCTCCTCTATCTCTGTCTCTATTTTTTTCAGCTGGTTCTTTTATGTATTAACTGTTAAGGTGGCCTTTCCCCAAAGACTCAATTCTTGTTCTTTTGAGTCTTCTCTCTAAACAATCTCTTCTAGAGACATCATCTACTGCTATGACATCAATTATTGTTGCATGTAAATGATTTTTTCCACACTCATAATTTATACATCAGCCCTGACTTCACTCCTAAGGTCTGGTTCCCTATTTCCAAATACTAGCTAGAAATTTCCACTTAGATATCTTGCTTTTTCTTCAAACTCAATATGTCTAGAACTAAATCCATAATTTTCTACCCTTAAATTGTCTGTTTTTATTATTTATAAACACTCTTCTCCTGATCATTCAGACTCAAAACTTATTTTTACTATTTTTTTAATACTGCCTATGCTACAAGTTCTGAAGATTCTTTCATCCTACTATTTCTTGAAGGTGTATTTAACCTAGATATAGCTCTATCTTCCTCTTTCCATTATAAATTCAGAACTTTATCAGGTCACAACTATATTACAACAGCTTCCAATTATTCTCCATTCTTTTTGTCCCTTCCCTTCTGATTCATTTTACTCATTAGCTGCCAATTAATCATCATAAAAAACTGGTTTAATGTCACTCCCTTTCTTTAAATTTTCGGTAGCTCTTCATTGCTCCCAGGCTCAAAGTCAAAAAGTCCATTAGGAAGAAAGAAAACAAGCATTTTTTAACTTTTTAGTATGTCCCAAGCACTATGCTAAGCACTGAGGATACAAATATAAAATTTTTTTTAAAGTCTCTGCCCTCAAGAGCTTACATTTTAATGGGAAAAGACAAAAGGAGAGCTGACTGATGGTGTTTGAGAAAGGATGAGGGTACCTGCATAGGGGCATGATTCTGAAGTCTGGAAAATCAGCCAAAGACATGGAAGGGGATAAAGGCAGGCTGGCCTCTTCCTCCTCCACAAAATGGAGGCTCCATAGGAATTTGAATTACTTGCACACAATCATACAATTAATAAATGTGTAGACTCTTCATCTGTACAATGGGGATAAAAATAACTGCACTAACTTACCTAGCTCATAGAATTATTATATACAAGGAAAGTGCTTTGCAAATCAAAAAGTCTTAGATAAATAAGGGCTGTCAGTATTATTACTACTACTCATTAGGCATCTAATCATGTACTGCTATGTGATATCGTGTGCATATGATATGATTCTTTACTATCTAACTTTTTACATATTTGTGCCTGGTCTCTACAATTAGTTCATAAAATTTATTTTTTGACAGTGATTACCATGAAAATTGTTTTCAATTCAGTTCAAGGGCTAGGATATAACTTGAAGTCTAACTGGAAAAGAAAGCATGAACATGTGAAAAGTTTAACAGGAGTTAAGTAATTAACCTAGAGAAGCAACAAACTTCTTTTTATCCCCCAACAAACCTAGGACAGTGCCTAGCACAGAGCAGGCACTTAATAATATAATAATTATTAGGTTGCCTAAAATACATACTATAAATATAAACCGCTTTGACATGAAAATGAATTACTTTGAATCATTAGCATACAGGAGTAAAAGATTCTGAAAGGAATTCTGAATGTGAACTCAGCTCAAGATGAGACAAATGCTGACACAACTTGCTTCCCTTAAAAAAGTTACCTGATTCTGAAAAAGATTTTGTGTAACAACACAGGTCTGTAAGTCAATTTTGGCAGTTCTAAATATGTACTTATGACAAATAACTTTCTAGTAAATATAAGCAATAATATGAACACAAATACATTAAGCTCACATACACAGTGATCTTAATAGTTTAAAATAGTTTAAAATGATTCAGACCGTCTCTTTATCACAAATTATTCACCAGGGATGATGAAAAATAATTTTGGCTTTCAGTTCCTATCTTTTTTCTACTCTGATGCTCTGGCAGAGACCTCATGAACAGTGAAAATGCCAATAAGGCAGGTTACAAAAATTTACAATACCAAAAGTTTAAAATAAACTACAGAATAATTTAGCTTACCCTTAGCAGAACCTCAAAAGTATTTTTAAAAGCACATCCAATATGGCAAGATTAGACTCTATACTAAGGTTCTCCTGTTCTCCTTAGAACCTTAATCTATTTAATATGCACAGTTATTCAATGAGCAATAAACAAACGAATGAATGAATGGTGAATTGGAACTGAAGTTATGGAAGCCTTGCCTTTATTTAGAGAGAAGAATTACTTTAATTTCTTTGTTTTAAATGAAATAAGGAGAATGGTTATTTACCTTTAATACCTATGTACCAAAATTTATGGGACAGAGTAGAAATGCTCTCTAAAAAGAATCTCTTGCTATACATCTCCCTAAAATATGTAGATCTTTTAAAGAGTTAAACTTTCAGAGAGCAGACATTTTGTTGTGAGCACTAGCTATACTCTCTAGAACCTATCATGGGTACTTAATAATTACTCAACAGTAATAAATTATGAAACTTAAGGCAACAAGCCAGTCTCCTTGTGTTTCTTTATTCATATCATAATTACAGAGCTGAGAAAAAGTACAGTGATGTAAGTTCCTCAGCAACACAAACAAGACATTTTCAGGCAAAATTTATTAAAGGAGCCGAAAGTGTTCCAGACCTTCTTCAGAAGACATAGTTTCCATTTCCTTGAGGTGAATGGGCACAGACTTGGCACTGGACTCATATTTCCACTGCACTATTGAAAATGCTGACAGGCTATCAGGCAGGATGCAATCTATCTCTCTAGTCTTTTCACATACAACTCATCTTCATGTACTTTCAGTTCTAGCCAAACCCACCTTTCTGGCTATTCCCAATACACAGACTTCCAATTCTCCCTATTGCCCTGCCTGGAATACTCTCTCTCTTTTTCCCTCTGCCTCTGTGAATTCCTAGTTTCTGTTAAGGCTCAGTTCAATGCCACTTTCTATACCCCAATTCCCCATGTGGCTAGGATCTCTTCTGCAAAATTATCAAGTATTTGTTTAATACTTATTTATACATATGCAAGTTTTCTCCCATGGACATAAGGTGCTGGCACATTGTTGATATGATTAATTATGTTGATTCAGGCTTCCATAGGTGACAGCCCTACTTGGTATTAAAGCCTCATGAGTATATGAAAATCAATTGATTTGAGGACTTGTTATGTATAGTAAGAACAATTTGCTGACAGCAACACATTAAGTACTACTTTAAAAAAAGAGTCTAGTATGTTTTCTCCATTTTTACCAACTGGATAAGACTCCCAATCTCTACCAACAACTCTACCCTTTTTCCTTGCTTTCAAGGTCTATTTCATTAGCAATCCACTTTCTTCCACATTAGCTTGAGTGGTAAAAAGAATCAATCTATATATGTTTATGTACAAATAGTCCTTTCTTTGACATAGTAATCAGTATGAAGGTTTTAAAAGACTATACTGACTTTACTTTTTCTCATGTTTCCTTTTTAGTGAGCATTGCTGTTCAAGAATCCTATTACCTCCCCTGTCTTTGGAAAAAAATAATTGGTCCTGTAGAGACTTGAAACAGCCAAGGATTTATATCATCAGTAGTTGAGCTTTTAAAATGTCTTAGTTGCATATGCTTCTTGAGGACAGACTGATGAGTTTTACAATGCCCAAAGAACTCCGTATATATAACTTTTAATATATCTGTTGACTGTTGAAACGATCCTTGTGCATCAACAAAATCAGGGGAATATTCCCACAATTTTCTAAAATGTCTGCAATTGTGTGTTGTACTGAGGACTGAATCAAATCTTTTTACTACCAATCTATAGCATAGCCAAGCTGGAGTTGGTACACTTTCACAGAAGCTTATTTTGATTTTTATGGCTAACTTTAAAAAATTTTTCCGTAAAACCTATATAAACAACAGGTCAAGTACTCCTTCTGAATCAATCTGACAGATCCAGCTTTCTGTGATAGCTATGCAAACAGCTGTCTACTCACATGCTTTGGGGAGCTGAGAGGCAAAGAGGAGCAGAAAGGAAGGAAAGGGGGAGAGAACCCAAAGTATCAAAGTCAAGATCAGACATGCAGATCTAAGGGAGAAATTTGCCTTACATTTAGTTGCTGAAGGGGAGAAGCTTATGACACTATGATTAACAATCTGATCAAAGCTGCTAGGCTCACAGCTTGCTCTAACTAATATACAGATTCATGCAGTTCACTCATTTGCCTAATAATGCCCCTAATCCTAACTAGCTTGTACATGGTGAGTAAGTCAAGTTGAAATCTAGCCAGCATTTAAAGAAAGACTGATTACAACTCTGCCTACATACACAATTCTCTTCTGAACTACAATTTGCTACACTGCAATTTCCACTTTCATTAGCAAGAAAATTAATCTGTTAATTTGAAGGGGAAAAACCCTAATAAATAATTTCCATCACAATAAATATATATAATATATACTTCACAGGAAGGGTAGTAGTGCAACTAGAAATCTTATTTATGTGTACTTACTGATATTGTACCATTGTCTAGACCTATGGACAGTCTTCTTGTTTCCGGGTTAAAAGACATGCATGAACATGGAGCTGAAAAAAATGAACATGTTGATGATGTTAACAAATCTATGATTTTTATGGATTGTAGGGTGCCTAACTAGCTAAATTTATGAGAGGATTTTCTTTTAAAAGAAAAAAGAAAAGAAAAATTTGACATCTTTCTTTAGTATAATTCATTCAAGTCCCCAGTCACAACAAAATAAAATCAGCAACTTTAAAGCCAATGTTTCTCAACCTGGGGAAGTTCCAAGGGATCTGGGAAACTAGAGCATGGTTCTTTCTCCCTGCTTTCTATCAATACTATAAATAAACACTGCCCATTTCCTCTTCTTGTTAAATTCTTCTGGATAGGATTATAACCATCTTTCAAATTCTCTGGGATCCTATCCCTCTTATTATATACTCTCTTCTATCAGGACCCAGTTTTACACAAATATAAACTATCATGTCTGAAAAACATACAAAGGAGGGATGTTATTATATTGGCATTCCCTTAACAGTAAGGAAATTGAGATTTTATATCCTTATTGTTCCCCATAACTTTTTTTTATGGAGGTGGGGAGGGAAATAAGAACAATTTGGGGCTAATAGGCTGAAAGCAGAATTCTGGCTAGCTTGCTGAATGAAAAGTTTCAGAAGCACTGATTTAAATGTTCTAATAACAGCAATTCAAGGCCCTAGGCCTTAGGGGGACAAAGTGATCCTGCATAGCTTAGAGACTACTTAGTAAAAACTATACTGAATTGAGTATTATGAAAACTAGGTCTATGCCCTGGTCTGTGATAGATTTGCCACTTGGTGGGTAAGTCTGAACCTAATTAAAATATGTTTGCTGACAAAATGTGGATAACTTGGCTACTGTTTGCTATGTAACTAAACTGTCCCTGATCCCCAGATATGTCTCCTAAGGTGTTAGAATGCTAATATCCCAAATATCTTCCAAGAACAATATAATTTAAATAAAGCTCTATTATGTTTTAAGCACCCCAGGAGATAGGTACACTTTTATTCTCATTTCACAGATGATTTCCATAAGCTATCCAGAATAAAATTTTAAGCAAGGGCAGAATAGAAATCTAAACCTGATCCTTAACCTTATTATACTTTCTTCTTCTTCTCATTTTTTTTAAAAACCCTTACCTTCTGTCTTAGAATCAATACAGTATATATTGGTTCCATGTCAGAAGAGTGGTAAGGGCTAGGCAATGGGGGTTAAGTGATATAAAATTTAAATTAATATCCAATAACTTCAATTATTATATTTTATAAAGTTTATTAATAATTACTTGAAGTAGAAGAAATAAAAGAACAAAAGTAAAAGCCTGAGTAAAAAACAACTGAGTAAAATTCTCCTGCCTGGCACCCACCCATGTTTTCAAGCACACAGCCATGTTCCAAAGGGGAAAAAGGATGGGGGGGGGGGGGGGGAAGAGCTATACAAAAATATATCCTCCCTACATTAGTATAATGTGGGAAGGAACATGGGAAGCTGGGAAAGAGAGTTCTGGGGAGCAAAATTCTAATTATACAGTGACTTGCTCAGGGTCACACAGCTAGGAAGAGTTTGAGGCCAAATTTGAACTCAGGACCCCTCATCTAGGCCTGGCTCTCAATCCACTGAGCCACCTAGCTGCCCCTTCCCATTGTACTTTTTGACAAATTTTTCGTTTTTTAGTTGTTTTAGTTATGTCCAATTCTTCCTGACCCCATTTGTGGTTTTATTGGCAAAGGTAATGGAGTAGTATGCTATTTCCTTCTCTAGCTCATCTTACAGATGATGAAACGGAGGCAAGCCAGGTTAAATGACTCGCCCAAGGCCACACAACTCGTAAGTATCTGAGGCTGGATTTAAATTCAGGAAAGGGAGTCTTCCTGACTCCAGGATAGGTGCTCTATCCACTGTGACTGACACCTACCTGTCCTTTTTGATAAATTACCTCAAGCAGGTTTTCATTTTTAATCTATTAAATGCTTCCAATACTTTTGAAAAAGTTATAAACACAAAGTACCACCACATACTACTGCTTGAGCTAAGTCTTAATTCTTCTCAGAGGCATAGTCAGCCAAGAAACAAGATCTTTTGGATTGTTTAATCATTTAATTTTTTTCTATTTTTGATCATCAGATTATTGAATATTCATATTAAAGTCTCCAGAAATACAGAAAATAAATGTAAAGAAAAACTAAACTATTTAAACAAAATTTTAACTGTTGGACACCACTAGCATAGTGAAAGAATCTTCTTATGGGACAGCAAATTTTTACTGTTTGATCAGAGGCAATGGGCTGGAAAGCTGGGGCACTATTTCAAGTCATGGTCTAAACATCTCTGTCCTACAAATAAAGCTGATACAATTTTAACACATTTATTGGTGCAACTGTAACATAAAATCATGCTAGTCCATTTTATAATTTTGCCACCCATATGCAGCCTCTCTGGGATCCATTAAGACTGGAAGATAAGTGCCCCTCTAAGTTACTCCCCAGTTACAAGATCAGCAGGAGTCCTCCCCCCAGGCTGAAGTCAGAGTCCAGATTCACTGTCTCAGCTCCACGCCACTCTCTTATGTCCACTTGGCAAGAAGATTACAGACTTCCTGGCTGAGGTGGTTTCAAGCTGTTTCAGCCTCCTCATGGCAGGTGAAACTTCTCTAAGAAATGGTAATAGAGTTAACATCAAGAGAGGTTTTGTTGCCCCTCAGGTACTCTCTCTCTGCCTTCTCACTGTCTGACCCTCAGAACACAGGGGTCGAAATGACAACGGCCACCGAGCGCCTCCTGTCCCCTGGAACAAGGCTCTAAAAGAGCACTGAGGAAGGGCTCTCTCTCCAGCTCCACAGTCCTGCACCCTAAAATAGCTCTACGAGACCCCGAATCACCTTAGAGGTGGGAGTCTAGACAAAAGCCACTCTGAGCTTTTTGGCATCTGCTCCATGGCATATTCCAAGGGGAACCTGGGTGCTGAAGGCTGCCTCATTCTGGGAGAAGAATCACTGCAATTAGAACATGTGCTTTATATCTGTTCCATACCTGAGAGGACTTTAGGATCTAGGGACTTACACTGGCAACAGACAACCTAACTACAGCATGAGCCAAGTCCAAGAAGGTCCAACTTTATTTTTCCTAAGAAAAAAATTGCTAGGATGACAAAATGTATCTCTGTTATTGCATAAGTCCTCTACTACTTCTACTACTGAGGCAGCGTGCCGATATAGTGGATAGTGTGATGGAATCAGGAAGACCTGAGTGTGAATCCAACTCAAGACACCTGCTAGCTGTATGACCTTGAACAAGTCATTTAACTTCTATTTGTCGCCATTTCTTCGACTGTAAAATTGTGGCAATAATAGTACCTACCTCCCAGGGTTGTTATGAGAATTGAATGAGATCATATCTGTTGAAGTGCTTAGCAGGGTACCTGGCACATAGTAAATGCTATTATTACTCTCTTCTTTTCTCCAGGTGACCACTGCCCTTATTCCAGCTGACTACAGCTCTCAAAATGTGAAACCCCAACCAATCTTCTCAGGAAACATCCCACACTCTAGGTAATAGTATCTCATGGCCCTAATTCTTTGCCTGAAAAATTGTCATCATTTATACCATTTCTTATTCATGTAAATCTAAGAAAACTAAAAGATTAAAGAGATTAAATAACTTGTTAGTTTTCACAAAGAAATTATCAGAAACATTATTTGAACCCAAGTCTTGACAAATCCAAGTTCAGCAGTCTACCTAAGTCCATACTATATGGGCTTCTTAAGGACTGTGACAGGAACTAGACCTATGATTTCACTGGCATACGGAACTCTCAGGTAAAGAAATTCCTTTTATCAATGCAAACTGACACTTCACTCCAGGTTTCCTAGTGATTTGTCCAGGATCACATGGCCAGCCTTCACTGGAAGCAGGATTGGAACCCACATATTCCCAACTTTGAGATAGGCTCTCTATCCACACCACATCATAACACCCCTCTCATGTCTCCTTATTCCCTCAAAACTGGACTAATCTATGACTCAGCAGCTCAAAAACCAGCTCCTTAATTTCCCAAAGCTGCAGCTAGCTACAAAGGTTAAGTGATAGCAAATGACACTCCTCCTACGTAATATATTTACATTTGAACAGCACTCTTTTAAATGTAGAATGTCATGATCCATAGGACTAACCCAAATGATAGGAATTTCAGACACTCTGGACAAGCCAATGGGGAAAATATTTCTAATAGACAAGTCAGAGAATCAGATTTAGAGCTGGAAATCAGAACCATCAAAATCATCTTGCCTGACCCTCTTATTTTACAAGTGAAAAAACAGAGGCTCAAAGAGTTTAATTCATGCAAATATCCAAATGTGAGGTGATGAAGACTCACAATGGGCTGGCAACACTATCAGCAGAGAGAAGGGAACATATGAGAAATGTTGGGAATATAGAAATGACAGGATTTTACCACTTGCTAGTGTTGGTCTCCCTATTCCAAGTCCATTCACCATTCAAATGACAGAAAGATCTTCCTGTAAGGAAAGGTCTGACTATATCACCCCACTATTCAGTAAACTCTAGCAGCTTCTTATTACCTCTAGGCTGAAATCCTCTGCTGGACCTTTAAAGCCTTCAGGATCTAGTTCCTTCCTACCTTTCCAGTCTTCTTACACCTTACTGCCCCCTCGACCTACTCTTTCAGGGAAATACTGACTTCCTTGCTGTTCCATGAATGCCACTTCATTGCCAGATTGGGCACTTTCTCTGGCTATCCCCCATGCCTGGCAGGTATTCCCCTTCATCTTCACTTCCTGGATTCCCTGGCTTCCTTCAAGTTCCTGTTGAAATCCTCTCTTCTATAAGAAGTCTTTCCTGATAACCTTTAATGCTAGTGCCGTCCCTCTGGTGAATATCTCGAATTTATCTTGTCATTGTTCAGTCAGGTTCAACTTTTTGTGACCCTGTGGATCATAACATGTCAATGTCCATGGGGTTGTCTTGGCAAAGAAACCAGAATGGTTTATCATTTCCTTCTCCAGTGGCAACAAGAGGTTTCCTGCCTTGCCCAGGATCATATAGATACTGTCTAAGTTTGCATTTGACTCAGGTCTTCCAGACTAAAAGCCCAGCACTCTAACCACTGAACAACCTAGCTGCCCTTTATTGTACATACATCTTGTACATAGTTGTTTGCACATTGTCTATCCATTAGACTGTTAGCACCTTGTGAACAGGATCTCTTTTGTCTTTCTTTGTATCCCTGGGATTTAGCCCAGTGCCTCCCTGGTACATTGCAGGTACTTAGTAAAAGTTGGGTGAATGTCTGATTAATTAGAAGGTGAATAGTGAGCTAAGAGTACGTCATTTGTTTTCAATTTAAGAAGCTAAGACACTTACAGTCATTGAAAGGAAAAAAAAAAGAAGCAGATGAGGAACTGCTAACAGTATTTGTTATTAAAGTTGTTTATTGTTCAGAAAATATATAGATTTGTAAATGACCAGAGTTACTTCCAACTATGAATGCATCAGAAATGAGTAACCAAAGTTACTTCTCTGGAAGCTAATCACGAGTGTTGGCAGTCTGTACCAAGAGGTCAAAATCCAGACATAACAGGTAGCAAGGGGGGAAAGTATTCTGGAAAAATGAGAGTAAGTGGGAAGGATGATGAGAACAAGATACAAGGGGGATCCTTTAGGTAGAAAATCTCACTAGACATTGAGTTAGGTAATCTCAACAGAACTACCTATAACTATGCAACCAAAAAAAAAACGATTAAAAGATAGCATTTCGTGAGTAATGAAGAACTCTGTTGAAGAGACTGGTGGATGTGTCTGTTTATAATATAATAAATAATTAACCACATTAAGAGTCTAAAATGTAGAAGAGGAATGAACCCAGGTTGTGGGAAAACATTACCCTGTCATCCAGCAAAGTATGGACAGAGAACCTGTTTGAAACATAAGAAATAGAAAAATGATTGGCCTCAGCTAGCTTTCATTTGGCTTCCAAAAAAATTCTATTCTAACCATGTGCTCCATCTGGGATGAAAAGAGTTCTCTTAAATTGTTAATTCCTCTGGGAAAACCTGTTCACTTCATATAGTTTGCACAGTACTGACCTTCTCTCAGACTTGGAATCACAGTATGATGCTTTGTCCCTGTGCCTTACCTTGAAACCTGGGTTTACACTTTATCTTTACCTGGGCTCCTCAGCCAACATATTTTAAAACTTCCCTGATTCTTGAGGCAATGGGGGTTAACAATATAGGAGCTTATTTTCTATGCTAGCTGAATACAGACTTGTTATCTCACCCCCTTTCTCTCAGAGTGAGAGAGTAGCAAGAATTGAATCTGGCAGTGGTTCAGGGGAGTGAGATAATGAAAAGTATAAAAGGCTGAACAAGGCTGCAGGGATGGGGAACAGCATGGGCCCCAGGAGCAGTGGGACTCTGGGTGCCTATGGGTTGTCAAAGTTTCATTTTTGAAAATTTAACACATTGCATAAAGAATTAAGTGATTCCACAACTCCAATGGGGTCTTTGCAACTAAATACTGGTATTGAGCCCTAAAGTTTAATGAAGGTTGAAATAAGGAGAACTCACTGCAAGGTAATTACCCTAATGAACATGTAATTTAGAAGGGAAAAATATGATAGGATGTGAGGCAGAGACAAAGATGAATTGAAAAGCAGAACAGATCCAACAGAAAGTCAATAATTAAACAGATCAGAGGGGGGCTAGCTGTTTGTACTTGGGTTATATTTTAAATATACTTTAAAAATACTTTTCAAAGAATGTTTTCCCCGTGGGTGCTTCGAGGGGCTCTCCTCTCACCTAGTAAAACCTCCCTCACTCAACTAAAAGTACCTGACAATATGTTTTCAAAACACCTTGATTGGGCCTGAGAATTGAGGGGGGAAAAGAATCTGAGTTAATATTACTTGGAAATTTCTTTAATTTTTGGACTAATTTATTTTATCTTTTGCTGACCCACTGAACTGCACACAGATAAAAAGAAGTTTTATCTGCTGTGGAACAGTTGGTTTCAATCACATTTAGTGGCCTTATGATACTAAAGTCATATTTGGCATGAAAAAAACTGATCTTTCTTAAGAAATGTTTTGGTTGGAATTTAAAAACTTAAATAAACATTGGTACTTCGGAGGCCCAAAATACCTTAGGTTTAAAAGGTTCATCCTAGTGAAGTTAAGTCTGAGGATACTGTGATCCCAGGTCCCTGATTGTATCCTGTAAAGGGTAATAACCCTCCCTAGAGCAAGCACTTAACTCTCAGACATTTATTTCACTCACAATGGTTTGTCAGGGGAACACAAGCTGTAAGCACAGAACCTGCTATTTACCTTATTAAACACGCCTATGTTTAGCATTTCAATTGCCAGGAAGTAATAAAGAATCTTTCATCTACATTCAATATATCTTGCAGTTTTCTGAAATTCAGAGTTTTCTTTTGTTTTATTTCAGACTCACTGTCAGCAGGTAGCTGTAAATTATTTTAAATTTTAAATGTAAATCACAATAGAACACCTACCTAAGGAGTTTTAAAATATGCTTAGCTGATTAAAAAAAAACACATATACAAGTGAAAAGAGTACCAAGAAGCAAATTCTTCTGATCTGACAGCAATTTCACACTTATTTTGGGACTGGGAATTATTTGGAAATTGTCCATGCTTTCTCTTACTTCTTTGTCCATTTGCAGCTGATAACCCTAAATCAGTTAAAGACCTTGCTAAATTCTAAAACTGCCTATCATGGATAATTGAAAGAAGACTGGTAAACAGTCCTCACATGTAACACAACAAATAACACCTGTATCAAATAAAGAAGAAACTCTGTGAAGTAATAATGTTAGTCTGTCAATAACCAAGGACTCACCTAAAGTAAGATGCAAATAAAATTGTTAACAAAATGAATAACTGCAAATGACTTGAAGGTCTCCATTCTCCAGGTTGGGGAGCAACATCCCACAGCTATATATTCTATGAAAAGCCATGCCAAAAAAACCTATGACTTCCTTGTAAATTATTGAAAAGCCACCTTCTCTAATTCATTAGAGTGGGAACACTCTCCCTAAGAAGGCGCCACACTTTTCAGGAGGCAATTTCCCTCACACTATTGTTATTGTAATCTGGAAAACAAAGTGGTCATGAGAAAGCAACCAACATATATACCCACAGATTTTAACCCTGTTTTATAACCTTTTTTGGGGAGGCTTGCTCATCATCTACAAATCTATTAGAAACTACAGTGCTAATTCTAAGTTACTGAATGACCTTATTTGAGTGTACATGATAAGAGAGGCACAAAAACAATAGGGCAAGAAATTCAAAGTTGTCTTAAAACCTACCAAACTCTTGGAGATGTACAGACATATGGGAAACAAGCCTTCAAAGACTTGGTCTTTGGCTTACACATGCATTACTGTAAGGCAACTTGGTCAGTTGCCTTACACATGCATTACTGTTGGCTGATACAAACATAAGAAAGTCTTTGGTCAGGAAGATGGATGGCATTTTGGAAGCCATGAGGAACAGTTTTCAACCAAGAAAATGATGCCCACCAAAAATCAAGTGCATTTGCCAAAAGAGGTTTGAATGACAGCAAGACTGGCAACTCCCATACACAAGCTAGACTTCTTGCCTTTGAAATGGGTTGTTCCTGAGTTCAAGGACTATGCATGGGGTAAAATTGCAAGTTTTGACCAACAACAATCAACTGATGTTTTCTGACTAATACCTACTTAGATACTGCTTGCCAGAGATGGGTGGAAACACTAATCAACAAAAACTGAATATCCAAAACCATCCAGAAAGACTAATTGTAATAATTAAAATTGGTTGCCAAATGTATTAGTTAAAAGTTTGGTTTGACAAATATAAAAATTTTAAAAAGAATTGTTGTGGTTGCCATTTATAAAAGTTAAAGTTAAAAAAGTATGTCAGTAGACTTAGTAGCTTTATTTACAGCAAGGTAGAGATATTAAAGTGGGAAATACAGGAAGGAAGTAGAAATTGTCACCTAGCTAAAAAAATACCCTAAATCCTAATCCTAGAGCCTTCAGAGGCCAAGACCACCAAGAATAAACACAAGAATTCAAGGATGAAGAGCTCCCAAATCTCTCTCAGGCTCTCACTTATATACAGTTTTCTCCACCCATTAGCTCTCCTCCTCAGATCTCAGGAATCAATCACAGCTTCCCAATTTGCCTGGCACTTCCCAGGGGGCAGTGCTTATTGTCTTTGGGGGTGTGAACTTTCTTTGTTAGCGATTTACTAAGTGTTAAGTAGGGATACTTTAAGTTCTTGACTGTTTAACTTAAAATAGACAAAGGGAATAAAAATTCCCTTTCACACGAATGCAGAAGCAAATACTCAGTTTTAAAGGTCACATCAACACCAAAGCTTTGGTGAGATGTTAAGGAATGGCATCCCAAGAGCTAGGGTACAAACAAATGGAAGAACAGCTAAAAATCTGAGATTCCAACCAGTCAGTATACCAAAAGTATGCATGACTCACTTCTTTGAAACAATCTTCTTTGCTTGAGTTTTCTGTAGATGACTGGTAAAGAGAGGAAGTTGGCCCAGAAAAATGATACAGGCTAAGAATCATGGTAGTGTTGGCCAAAGACCCAACTGCCAAGGTCTTGGAAACACCCTACACTGTTGACACAAAGGTAGAAATTGGAATTATATAACACGGTTACATACCAGATTGCCCCTGGTGCCACATAAACCACCTGGAAACAGTTAGTGCTACCCTGAGTATATTATTCTGTGGCACTCTGGATGATGATGTTGACCATTTGGTTCAGGCAAGAACTACTATGTGATAGGCATTGTGCTTTACAGATATTATCTCATTTGATCCTCACAACAACCCTGGGCAGTAAGTGCAGTTATTATCATGCTACCATGGGAATCAATTTTAATTTTCAACACCCACAGCTGTTGTTGGTTATTCAGTGACATGCCCATTGCAAATGTGTATCTGCCACGAACCTCAAATGAAATAAATGCAATCAATTATTTCTAATAATCCTATGCCAATATCAGCAATGATAATGTATCATTCAGTGCCCATCACTAAAGAGTTAAGTGTTTTGCACCATTTCAGTAATATGTTAAAGTGAACTAAGCCCTAAAGTTTAATGAAATTTCCCTTCTGTATTTCCACAAAATTCAGACCGAGTGAAATGGCCAATTTATACATTAGAAATTAAATGACTTGTTCAAGTTAGCAGCCAAAGTGAAAAATGACAATTCTGGTTTCTGAATTCCCAGGTCCAAGGGCTCTAGCCCCCAAATCTCCTTGGATCTTCTAACTTTAATAGAATATATATTTCTTGATAAATGTTATATTAGTGATCTTATATTTAATCCTCATATCTCTTCCCCTTCCTCCCTAAAAAAGCAATTAGGAAGGGGTGGGGGGAGGCACAGAGTCAGAGAGAGAATGTGTTTAAAATACAGAGTCCCCATTTGTAACTGCTTTTGTCAATTCCATTGTCTTAACTTGGTAGGTCTACTGCTTTGTAGATAACATACATTAAACATGCTAGATACAAGGCAAATTCTACAAACAATCAAGTTCCACATAGAAGGCCAATAACTAGACATCCCCTAACCATTTCACTCCCACTCATTTATATGATGGTTTCTTAAGCCTCTTACTGACTGCCATGCATAGATTTTGACAAAGAAAAGGAAGGATGAAATTACAAGCCTGAGCCTGGATGGCAGGTGTTTGAGGTTAGTAAGGCTTTTTCTCACTGTCAAAGTATTAGGCTTGCCTTTCTGGGTCCTCCCTGCAAGATGGAATAACACTTTTCTCCACAGGTGTTTAGAATGGATCACCTAATCTGCAAGCTGAGTATCAGTCACCCAAATAAGGAATGAGGAAAGCTATTTTTTCCTTGTGTTTTTGCTCAGTGGCTTTGATGCAAATATGGTTGTCAAAAGATTCAGGTGTGGTACATAGGGTGTTTAAGAAAGACTAGTACCCATGGTGTGAGGGACCACCAAGCCCTTTTCAGGGATGCTTTCCACCTTCGGTGTTGACCTGCCACCCAGCAATCACCTGTGGTTCCAAAATCCTATAGCATATGCAATGGCCACACCTCAATAAAGCTTTCTTGGTAGCTGGGCTATAACAGACTGAGGGTAAGCAATAGGCCTCAAACCCATGGTTGAGTGAGGGGGGGGGGGGGGGTGGAGGGGGTCTATGTCAAATATGCTAAGACTTCTCCAAGTAGAAGAGACTAATGAGAACAACTGGTTCCAATAGCCATGAAAGTGACAGAATCTCTCTCTCCCTCTCCCCTTCCTCTTTCCCCCCCTCCCCCTCCCCTCTCTCTCACCTTCTTTCCCTTCTTCCTATCACCTTAGTTCATTTTGATTTACGAATCTCATCCTCTGCTTCTGTATTCCCAAACCCTGGAAACACATGTATCCCTGTGTCAATGTGGGTTTTTAATGGCTCACTTTACCCTTACCTTTTAGAAACCCCAGTACCAAGTACCGCTTTTGATTTGAATGTTAAGCACCTTTTTGTTTTGGAGGTTTCTCTACTGGATGAAAGTTTCCTCTCAGGAAATCCAGCTCCTGAGTTTGACTTTTGCCTTTAATTTGTTACAGCTGACCATTCCTTAATGCCATAACCATTGACTGCAAAGAGGTTTACACACCTGTTTGTGGTTAGTCTTTGCAGGCTTCCCAAAAGGTACAAAGAGACTCTCAGGTACAGTACCTCTTTGGAGAAAGCATTTAGCCTGGTGTCTTCTCCTAGGGAGGAGTTGGTACAAGGCCTTTGGTTTTGTATGGTATTTAACTTTTCAGTTTGTGTAATGACCAAATGATTGCCTACCCCTTTTTTCTGATTAAAAAATGGGTTTTCCATGAGTGGGAGTGAAATGGTTAGGGGATGTCTAGTTATTGGCCTTCTATGTGGAACTTGATTGTTTGTAGAATTTGCCTTGTATCCAGCATGTTTAATGTATGTTATCTACAAAGCAATAGACCTACCAAGTACATTTATTTCCAAGTTATCACCTGCCTTTCATTCCTCTCCCTCTCAAGTTTTCAAATTCTAAGTAATACCTACTTTTCTTTTTGGGTCATAATAAACAAAATCTAAAACTTTTTAAAGGACAAAAATATACAAAATAAGCTATTTTTAAAATATGTATAGAAAATAATCTTTCTTGAATTCTTTTAAAACACCACCTCCTCCACAAATATACTCTTCACATATGTGTATGTATGTGTTCATATTTGTTACTTTTTATAAAATTCTAAACCCTGTGTCAACAGAGAGGGAATTCTCCGAAAAGCTCAATAAGTTATTCAAGGATAATACTTAGAATATGTTTTGTTGAGTGGTTACAGAGTAGATTGTAGCAGTTATAAAATTGCCAACTTCTCCCCATTTTTGACACTCAGAAGATAGCTTCTGTAGCTCAATGAAGATTTGATCGCATAATCTTTGAACCTCTTGGGTCAAGGACTTTTCCTCCACACCATAGTATCTTCCTACATAAGTGCCCTGTATGAAAGCTGTTTCACTTTGTCTCCTTGTTGGTTTTTTCACTCCAGGACTTGTTTTGAGGCACTTTTCAGGTTGGTTGGAGAGGATTCTCATGGTGATTTAAGCTTTCCATGCTTCTATTCTACCACCTTGGCTTCCTATGTATACTACCCTAAATAAGTGCCCTGCACATGCATATAAATACACACATATATACACATATAGTCACTCATACATACATGTATATGTGTGTATTTATAGAAAGCAGTTGTAACATGGTAATACAGTAGTGAACTGACTAGGAATTGGGAAGATTTATATCTGAGTTATGACACAGGGCCACCATTTATTATCTCTATGAATTTGGGTGTAGAATTCTGTGTTATACATAGGCTGATGAAAATATTTCTATAAGTGCAAACATCTAAGAAGGATACAAGATTCTGGATGTGTAGTGAGATGACTGACCCTGGGTCAAAAGACTTGAAGTAAAAAAAACTCAGATGTTCATAATGGGTAAGACTAGGGGATCTAGTATCCTGAGCAGCTTCCTTAAACACTCAAATCCTGTTTCTTTGTTTCATCCCTCTCTAAAATGAACATGGGGAAATATAAATGATATAAAAATAAAAGATCAAACAAATTGTGTTTTTAGAAGTCCTTGGAACACTCTCCCTCCTAATCTTCCCATTGTGAATTCTGGGGCTTTTCTGAAGACTCAGCTCAGGCACCACCTCTTTCTTGAAGAGAGCTTTTCCCAGTCCCCCTAACCCCATACTGATCTCCAGCTGCCAGTGCCTTTTCCTCTAAGATTACTGTGTATTGACTCAGTATGTATCCTAAATGAGCTGATTTATGTTTGTATTTATATTCCCACTAAAATGTAAGCTCTGTAAGGATAGCTTTCTATTTATATTCCAAAGTGCCTGGCACACAGTTAAGTGGTTAATAAATGCTTGGTATTTTTTTTTAAAGAACCATAAAGCCTCCCCAGAAACAATGATATATCCTTCTCCTCTATCCACATGTACCACAGTCCTTTCTTCATTTTTTTAACCTTTAGAAACAATAAGATCCCTGCTCTACACACTTGTCCCCCATGAAACAAGGTTTCCAAATGGGAAAGTTTTGAGACGGAGACTGAACTCATCTGGATTGCCTTTCCTCAATGTTCACTCAGCTTATCCAAATTCTTTCTCAAAGGTACCAGTCAAACTCAAGACATGGTCAGGCCAGGGTGGACTGTCACATCTCTTATACCAAGTAGACACTGAATATATCTCTATGAATGTAGGTAAGCTCCCATTAGTTTTTTTTCCCCTCCCAAAACCATTACCTGCTGTCTTAGAATCGATACTAAGTAAAATGGTAAAAGATAGGTAACTGGGGTTAAGTGATTTGCCCAGGGTCACACAGTAAAGAAATGTGAACCAAATTTGAACCCAAATGCTCCCAACTCCAGGCCTAGCACTCTATCCACTATGCTACCTAGCTATACCTCACATTAGATTTTATTGTCTGCCATAGTACATGTCCAACTCACACCGGACTTGCAGTTCACTAAAATCTCTTGATTTTTTTTTTTAAGGAACTCTTCCACTACCACCTTTGCTCCACATCTCCATTCTCTTTCACCTGTAACTCTCATCCAGATTAATACCTACCAGGGGTGGCATGAGAGGTAATCAGAGAACAGAACTATTTTTTTTAATTAAGGAGAGGCTATTTTTGACATGGGTGAAGATAGATGATAGGCTTAGTTTCCTTTCTCTATATATATATTATATATATGCAATGTTTTTAAAACACAAAAGACTAAGTGCTCTACATACAATTTTAAAAACAGAATATTTTCAAAGTGTTTTGTTGGTATTGTGAATCTTAAAATTTCTCATACTTGTGAATCTTAAAAAATTCTCAACTCTACTTTGGAACATTACTTAAGGTTTTAGTTGAAGTTATTCCCCATTTAAACAATGGAGGTACTTGATCAGGAATATGAGAACTCTAACATTACTCCACCCATACTTAAGTATACTTTAGGGGAAGATAAAGTTGTAAACTCCTTACTGAACAATGAAAAAGTGCTTAACCCATACTTATAGTGAGGCAAAAGCCCTTAAGCTAGGTCTATTTTTAGATCTAATACAAAAGGGTGCTAAGGTCACCCTTATGAAGGTCAAATTAATCACTAAAAGGTCAGGCAACTTGCAAACTTGCAAGGGGAAAAGAGGTGTGAACTTACTCAGAAGTTTTAGTCTACCCAGAGAAGTTGAGTACTAAAGAAGATGTGAATTAATGGTCAGTCCTGTGAAAATGTCTACTGTGATTGATAGAAGACTTAGGGGAGGTGACATGGGAGAAAATTCTCTTTTAAAAGGAGGTCAGAAAGGCCTCTGAAGGGTTCAGCTGGCCAAAGCTGAATTGGAGGTCAGGAGTCAGAGGAGGCTGCTGGGAGTCTCTCTCTCTCTCTCTCTCTCTCTCTCTCTCTCTCTCTCTCTCTCTCTCTCTCTCTCTCTCTCTCTCACTCTCTCTCTCTCTCTGTCTGAACTTAGTTCAGGTCATAAGCTAAACTGGAGGGTCTCTCTGAACACTAGAATCTTGCTTGGGACAAATCTTGTGGTGAGTGGATTAAAGACTGACTGATCTCTCTCTTCAGGCTTAAGCCTAGGCTGACCTAGCCCCTTTCTCATTATTTCCTCTTACTATCTCTCTCTCCTTTTCATTAATTCCTTAATTAGAATTAATTAAAATCTCCATAAACCCAGCTGACTTGGGTATTTCATATTTGGGAATTTTTCCCATGGTGACCACTTTATTTTTAATATAAAATCAAGACACAAAAAATTATCTTTACAGTTTTGGCAATTCAAAGTCTTGAAACCATATTTTCGCAGTCACAGTTTAAGGCATCCACTCTTTTGTCTGTAACAGTATATCATTAAAACATATATCTCTCTTTAATGTATTCATAAATAATATAAATTACTATCAACCACCATATTTTAAACTAATTTTTTTTTGCCAGAACCATAGATCCTAGAAATTCATGGTTCAAAATAGATAGATTTTCAGCTGCATTTTCTAAAAGATTTTAAAGAGTTAAACTATATAGCAAACTACTAGTATTACTACTACCAATGATAATAATAGCTAATATTCATATAGTGCTTACTATGTGCCACACATTTTATAATATATCATTTGAGCTTCACAACAATCCTAGGAAGTGTAGATACTGTTATTATCTTCATTTTATAGATGAAAAAACTGAGGCAAACAGAGATGAAGTCACTTGCTCTGGGTCACACAGCTAATGAGAGTCCTAAGTCAAATATGAACTCAGATCTTCCTTGACTCCAGGTCCAGTGCTCTATCTACTCTGCTAGCTAAAAGTTCTTCTCTGAGGCATATGAAAGACAAAACAATTTTCCAAAACAAAAAGATATTCCCAGGTGAATTTCTATTTTAGGGGAATAAGACAGGCTCTAAAACTGTCACTTTTTAGTCCTGACAAAATCTTTTACAGAAACAAATGCTAAATGCTACATGTCTAGGCTTTAGTTGATTGATGTTAACCATAATTTAAGGAAGATTTTTCTGCCCTATGTAACAGTGGGACAAGTTTTTGAATAGTGTAGGGAAGCAATTTATATAAAATTAAACAAGATATTGAGGTGAGGAGGCCTGCTGTAATCAGAGACTATATATCACAGCTATTCTTCCATTTGCTTCATTTGAAAACTCTGAATGGGTAGTCAAATGGAAAATGATGATTTGGGTATTTTACATACTGAGTATTTTTAGAGCCTCAAACTATCCAATATTATACTGTTATACGATAACTACTGCTATTACCCACTTCTCCCTGTCCAAGATGAAAGTAGAGAAAATGGTTGCATCTTATTCTTAGATATAAAGGAACTAAATATACTTACAAGGCATTGTATGGTAGATACTTGGCCAGTACTGTCCATTATCTCTCTTGAGCCACACCCGGACCGTCCTAGAAAAGGAAATTGGCATTAAATCAGAATGAATTTTAGAACTAATGAGAGCTAACTGGTTCAACATCCTAGAGTCAAATTTGTTTTGTAATTTTAGGCAAATAGCACAGAGAAGTTCATATTATCATTCTTATTTAGAAGTCTAAACCCTGAAAAAAAAAATTAAAATTATATCTCAATGGAAGTTTCCATCATTGGGTCCACAGTCTTGAATACAGCTTTATCTTCTTTTTTTATTGCATTTTGGTCAGGAAAAAAAAAAACATTTAATATTTATGCTTTTCTGCATTCATGTGCAAGGCTTTTTATGCCCTAAGACATGGTCAATTATTGTGAAGATGTCATGCACAGCTGAGAAATAGGCACCATCCTTCCTATTCCCATTCATTATTCTCCAGAGGACTATCATCTATAACTTTTCTAGCATTCTTTTCATTTCCTTACCTTCTTTCTTCTTCATTTTGCAGTTAGATTTATGAGAGAGGATAAATTGAGGTCCTTAGCTTTGCTACTTCCTCTTTAACTCATTTAACTTTTCCTGTAAGAATCTGGATGCTGTGCCATTTGGTGTATATATGTCTAGTGCTGATATTATTGTTTATGGCACCTCTTGGCAAAATACAATTTCCCTGTTTATCTTTTAAAATTAGGGCTATTTTTGATTTTTGCTTTGTCTGAGATCATGACTGCTACCCCTGCCTTTTTTGCTTCTGCTGAAGCATAATATTCTTTTTCCCTTTTATTAATTTTTCAGTTACATGTAGGAATAATTATTTACAAATTGTTTTCTGACATTTTAGGATTCAGATTTTCTTTCTCCCTTTCCTTGCTTGCCCCAAAGCAGTAAATAGTTACAGCTTTATCTTCTGAGTCTAGCAAAAAGCATAATGGAATCCATATGGTGAAATGAAAGTCATGTGCACTATTCCAACACAAGGAGAATGAGGAGTACACAAAGGTGAGATTGGGCAGAGAATTTCATGAATTCCTGGGCAAAGAGTAGCTACTACTCTTTGGGGGGAGGGGGCTTTCTGAGGTACAGAGATAAGGTTAGAGATCAGAGAAAAAGAACCTTCTTTTCAATCAAATTATATGGCTTGCACAAAGTCACACAGGTAAGGAAATATCAAGAAACCGGTTCTGAACCCAGTTCCTCTGAGTACTATTTAGAATATTTAGAATATATATATATATATATATATAAACCTTTATGCATCACTTTGTAAGATTTACAAAAAATGCTTTACATGCAACATTTTTAAGATTTTGAAAAATATTTTCAAGAATGTTTTTATAACTGAGACAACTATCATTATCACTACTAAATACAACACTTTCCCTTAGTTTACAAAAGTTCAAAACCCAGGACCTTTCCTCCTTTTGGTAATCTAGAAGCTGAATCACTGACCTTAAAAATCATTCATTCAAACAATAAGAATGCTTTTGGCAAATTCTTTAAAGGTCTCTTCCAATTCCAAAACTCTACAATTCTAAAAGTTTATTTTTTAATTGTCTTTTATACCAAAGTGTACCTTTATTATAATTTTAGATTTAAGCCTCTAAAATTTCCAGATCAAATGTCTTCTAAGAGTTATAATATTTTTCAGTACTTTAAGTATACTAGTATATTTTTAAATCAGTAAGTAAACTTTAAAATTTAAGATAAAATTGTTTTTAATGTCTTTATTAGAAATCAAGAATCTCAAGAAGAGGTTTTATTTTAAATGAAAAGATCTCTAAAAGAAAGCTACAATGAACTCTTGAGTAATTAGAAAATCAATACCCAAGTCTAAGAGAAGATACAGTGAAATATAGCTTTCTCCACTGGTGGCAAAGTAGGGGTGGGGAAGGGCAGCCTTGGAGAGCAATGTTGTCTATATTGTCAGGCCTAGTCACTATATTCATTGTTTTTTTGTGTTTTTTTTTTTAACTGTTTTCCTTTGTCACAAAAGAGCAATCATTTGGGGATGGAAGAAGAAAACAGAGAATGTACAGAAATAACAGTGATGTATAAACAAAAAAGCACCAATAATGCTTTTAAAAAATAAACAAGGCAGATAATGATGGTTTCAGTTCTACAATTAAACATTTTAAGTTGGCTAACAAGATTTTTCAAAGAAATCCAAGAGACATCCTTGGGTAAATGTAAATGCAACTCAATCAGAATAAAGGGTGAGCTTTTCCCAGAAGAAATTTTTATTAGAAAAGCCTTCCCACTCCCTGAAGCACTTCAATATTAAATTAATTCCATTATCGCTAGACTTTTTAATAAGGAAATAGTGTCACTATGACTGATGACTGATTTTAGCCAGTAGAGGTCACTGCATGAAACACAGAACTAGAGAAATAGGGAATCACAAATAATTCTAAAAATTGGAGACCTCAGCAGCTGACTAGTCCAACCCTACTTAAGTGAGTCTCTTTTCTCCATAATCCTTTTCTTAAATAGCCTTCCTCCTGCTCCTGACTTTAAGTTGGCTACATGCACTGGTCTGCTGTGGCCATCCATTCCCCCTCAAGATCATCCTATCAGACTTTCCATGGAACTCTGTTTCTAATCTCCACCCCTTGCTCCCAATCCCCTCCTACTATAGGCAGATCTTTTCAAGGATACTGTAAATTTGTCCTGTCATCCTGTAAGGTGGTAGTACATAATGCATTCAAGCAAATGTTTGGGCAAACATAGTTTCATTTTCCACTCTCCTCAGTTTCCCCCTGCCAACCTCTTAGGACAGGACAAGAACTGTGTGACTCTAAGGAACTTTAGGGTTATTACTTTTTCACAGTGGCAATTTTCAGAAAACCATATCCTCTCAATCCATGGACTGAATGTAAGTCAACAAAGAAAAAATTTGATGCAAAAATGAAACCTTTTATTCTCTCAAAATTAAAAATTTTAAAAACAAACTATTTCATATTTTCTTTGCAGTGCAACTACCTGTGACTATTTGGGCAAGGGAATTAATTCTATGTTCACAACTTGATGTAGTCCTTTGCAAAAGGAATGTAAGACTGGAAAAATGTCCTGGTTCTCAGTTTGGTTTAGTAGAAGTACCTCTGGATTGGGAATTAGAACATCTAAAAACTAGTCCTAAACCTACCACTAACTAGTTATATGATCTCAGGCAAATCAATTAAACTCTCTGAGTCTCAGGATCCTCAATTTGTAAAATGAGCAGGCTGGCCAAAAATAAGTGTAAGGTTGCCTTCTATATTTGGTCGGATTATGAATTTAATATTTAATATTAATACAAAACAAATAAACTTGCATTTTCCAACCTATGATGTCTTAGAGAGACTTAAGATTGGAGCTGGCTTGGCAGTTCCAACTAATGCCCTTGGCCTACAGTGATGGCATAAAAAAGGACACTTCCTCTTCCCAGCTCTTCTCAAACATTTGCTGTAATGCTACCCTGCCCCTTCTGGTGACTTTAATGCTGGCCATTATGATTTCATAGAATCTTAAAATCTTGGGAGGTGGAAGGGATCAACAAGAGTCTAACTCATCCCATTCATTTTATAGAGAAGGTATGGTAATCCACTTATTCTCTCTGTCTTTCTGTCTGTCTGTCTCTCCCCACCCAGGACCCAAGGCTGCAATGCATAGTTCAGTAGGCTTCCATAGAATCACATAAATATAAGATGGTGCTTTTCAAATTTTTATTTGTTTTTATACCACCTACATTTATATTAATCCTCATCTTCTTGATCTTTAGATGTTGCTAAATCCTCCCTTTCAATATTTTCTCTCCTCCCTCAGCTTCAATGACAGTGCTTTCTCCTTCTCTCTGACCACTCTACTAAAGCATCCTTTGCTATATCAGCTATCTCCCCTTATCCTGTCCTAGATCAACTTTCCTTTCTACAAAAGCTCTCTTGAAGATTTCATCCATGTTCATGGATTCAAAAACCATACTGTGCTGGCAATTCCCAAATGTATATACCGAAACCAAATTTCTCTTTTGAATATCTTTCCCTGGGTATCCCTTATGTACTGAAAACTCAATATGCTCAAATGGAACTCATTACCTTCTAATTACTTCTAAATCTAGAATCCTCAAATACTTCTAAGTAAACATACTCCTCTCCTAAACTCCCTTTAATTTGGTGGAAGATACCATCATTTTTCAAAGCTCCAGATTTGTGTGGGTTCTTTGACATCTTTTATTCTTCCTTCTTTGTCATACCCTATATCTAATCAGTTTCTAAGTCTTACTGATTCTACTTGCACAATATCTGACTCATACACATCCTTTCTCTCTGTCCATAGTGTTACCATCCTAATTCCTGAGCCCATCTCCTCTCACCTGGACTACCATAACAGTCCTATAACTGACCTTCTGGCTTACAATTTCTCTCCTCAATCTACTTTTCACAAAGATACCAAACTCATCTTCCTAGGCATAGGTTTGATATCATTCCCCTGCTCAAAACTCTTTAGTGACTCTCCCTTACCTAAAGAATAAAATACCAACTCATTTTGGCAGTTAGGGCTCTCCACCATCTGACTCCTACACGCCTTTCAAGAATTCCTGTTCTGGTCCAACTGTAAATAGTTATTCCCCAAATTCGATACTCCAACTCCTGCCTCTGGGCATTAACATGAGTCTTTCCCAGGCCTGGAAAGCAATCCTTTTCCTCATTTCCATCTCAGAGAATCCTTTTTTTCTTTCAAAGGTCATCTGGGATACAACCTCCATATGGAGCCTTCCTTTCATCCCCCATTTTTTAGTGATCTTCCTAAGCTCAATTTTCCTCATTGCATATCTATCTCTGTACAATAATAATACATCCTCCTAGCATAATATAAGCTCCCTAGGATCAAGGATTGTTTGTTATTTTTGTATCTAGGAAATCTAGTATATTGTAGGACATAATAGATGGTTAGTAACTGTTAACTTGTCCAACTCTTCATGACCCTATTGGAGTGGTTTGCCATTTCCTTTTCCAGCTCATTTTATAGAAGAGAAAACTGAGGCAAACAGGAATTAAGTGAGTTGGTCAGGGTCACAGAGCCAGTAAGTATTCATATTTGAACTCAGGATGATGAGTCTTCTTGACTTTAGGCCCTGCACTCTATCCACTCTCCCACCAAGCTGCCTCCAAGCAAACACAAATCCTTCTCTCCTAGACTCTACCAGGAAAACTAAATCCCTTATCTGAAAATCTGACCTCCTCAGAGCATTATCTAGATCTCTCTTTTGCTCCAGCATATTTCCCCTATACATACCTACTTGTGTACATGCTCAACCTGCTTTATAATATTTTAAACTCCTTGAAGGCAAGTACCCTTGTATCCAGAGCACAGAGCAGGTGCCCAACAAATGCTTTCTGAACTTAATTTATCTTTGGCTGGAAAGTCAACTGGTTATCTGACAAGAGTTAGCCTAGCTTGGAGCCTGGGGCTTTCTTGGAGCTGATTCCCTCTTTCACCCTATTGCCATGATCCCAACTCAGGGCCACAAACAAAGTGAAATGCCTCCTCAGGAACCTCCACCCCTAACTAAACAAAACTGAAGCCAAGATTCCCCTCAAGCTTGGCCTAACCTCAAATAATCATTAGGACTAAGACTCCTCCTAGAGTCAGCTCCACCTCTCCCAGGGCAGTCTAAGTGTATATGAATGGTCTGATAGACAAACCAACAGTGAGACTAAGAAATACTCTCCACTCTGGTGCTATGCACCAAAAAGCTAATATATAGGTCACTTTTCTGAGAGAAGGGGAGATCGGGGGTGGAGGCAAACAGGATACCACAGGTTGCTAAGCTACTGAATAAAGAAAGACAGGGGCGTCTACCCATGTTGAAATTCAGGCTTTAAAAAAATCTGTCCTAGGATGATGCAACCCTCATTAGTTACCATAGCAATGAGTCTTATTTCTTTGGGGACAACTGTTATTTTTGTTACCAATGAAATTACTTTGGGGGATCTTCTACCCCAATATTTTAGAGATCCTGAATTCCTCAAGGAGTATTTTCCCAGTGGATCACACTATAAAAGTAATATAAATAAGCTCAAATTGCTCTACTAGAACAGAACAATTCCAAGTAATCTGCTCAACTAAAGCACAAATTTAAGCAATAACATGCCAGTGGATGTTTTGTGGTATCTGTCTACGCATGTTTTTAATGGTGACTTTTTTCCTAAAAAAAGAAAACCTCACTCTCCTGTAAGTAGTGTTATAGAAACTCAGGGGAAAATGTAAGATATCCTCTCTGATCATGAATAAAAATCAAGGGATGCATTTATTTATATACATGATGAATTTAATATTTATGCCCATTTATACTGATAAATAAGCAAAGCTTTTTGTACTACAAATCTCTCTAAGCTGAATGAATTCCCAAAGGTGAAGCAGAGACTGCTATGACTAAATTTGATGGGTGGGTAATGAAACAAGAGGATTTTGGCTTGAGGCTGTCAAACCAAGCTGTTACTCACTATATAACCCATAGGCCACTCTGTCAAGTATCTAAATACACCCAAATATAAGATAAATACAAATCCCTTGAACAGTTATACTGAGGATCCTATCCTTGCTGTTTCCATCTCTGTCCAAACAGGCCACCAATCAAACCCATAAAGTTTTTGGTCTCTTGGGAGACTTTTCCAAAGACCAAATCAAAGCTATGAAAGCAAACATGAAGACAGTTGTTTTCACTGAGGTTTTATGTACTGGGATTGCTTTAGATATCAGTGAATAAACTCAACTTACATAAATATCCTTGAGGTGATCAACCCCAATACAAAATTAAAGTCAAGCAAATTTGTAAAACTGTTTTTGATCAACATCTATAAAATTATTCAGGAGTATAAAATCTCCCCTAAAACCATCTCCAGCTCTCTTGGGCACACTGCCAGAGCCTTGAAGGGAAAACTAGGACTAAAAGTGGTCATCATCTCACATTTTTACCTTTTTTGGATGATATATTTTATTCTAGATGCTGCCTTGGGGCTCCCAGAAAAGTCACTGCACTTACAGAAAGAAACTAAGGTTGATTAGCCCAGAAACAAGTGTGTGTGGGCAAATGTTTAACAACCTGCTCTCCAGAAGGGGAAAAAAACTATATATACAACACATTTTTTAAAGTTTAACCTAAATTAACATTTCCCCCAACATTTTCTAATGTCTAGACAATTTTTAAAAAGTAATAAATCAAGTCTTAATTTATAGTTTTACAATTTCTGAGGTATAAAATCTCAAACTGAAATTTTAATGATAGGCTCCTATTCAAATTGGCTCCAGCATATATGCCTGCCTAGAAATGAACTTTGACCAATATAAAGAGATCTACAGTAAATATTGCTTGTCAGACATACTGCCTACTGCCTATCAATGCCATGGAGATTGAAGAGGTCCTGGGATATTTTTCTTCCAGTCACTAATTCTGTCAAGATATCAACATAAATGGAGAAATGAATGGAAAATGCAAAAGGGCCAGAATTTTTCCATTGATTATCCCTAACTCTTGCCATGAGACTAGCAGATTCTCTTTGGTAAGTACATATTCTGAATGACATCCTTGACTCCAGACCTTTCTAGTTCCTTAACATGGAATAGAGCTTGGCATGTATTTCTCCATCATTCTTGTAGTAATACTAATTTTTACATCTTTACAGCCTATACTATTATTCAACGACTCACAAATATACAGTAGAGTATTTGTATTTTTTTAAAGGGCCTTTGTTTCAGGGAGAAGGTAATTAATCATTTAAAGAGCTTTACTATTTTCCAAAGGCAATGCAGCCCACTTACATAGCCACTGCAAATGGGCAATGAAAAAGATACATGTTGATAAATGAGCTCTAAAGGCTACCCATCTGACTGTATGTCATAATCTGGACAATTGCCATTTCTCATCCACTTGGTTTTTCCTGTGCATATGTGACTGGGTCAAACTTTTTTGAGTACTTACGGATCTTATCCAGGGTGACCTTCAACATTCCAGGCAATGCTTGATGTGACCAGGACATTGTCATCCACAAATAAGAGTAAATGAAAGACTTCTCCTTTTATGAGGAAACCTGTCATCTACTTGGGCTCTGCACTCATTCTCCTCTATCATAATGAATATTTTTTGGTAAGTAGCAATTCAAAATATTTATTTTTAAAATTCAAAGTAATTTGGGAATAAGGGAATCAGGAAAGATCTCTAGAAGAAGATAAAGGAGTTATAGAGTTCAGGGCCTATAGATTAGGAGGATTAAAACTCTTTTAAAAGGCATGGTGGACTGAGCAGAAATGTCATGCCAAGGGAACACCAAGTAAACTGGTTTGCCTATTACAAAAGAGTTCATTTGAGGGATATAGGGGAGAGAATATTAGTCAGGATACTGATATGCACCCATTTCTAATGTTTTTCTGCTCAACTGAATGTGTGTACTGTATGTAGCCCTAATTAGACAGGGAAAGCAACTATATCTGCTGTTTGTTTTTAATCTTCTAAATTAATTTTTTTCCTTCATAGATTACTTTGGATTATGTATTGCTAGAAGCCAGGATTTAGAACATAGTTTGGGAAACAATGCTCTAGGTCCTTGGTGATGCCCATGAAAAGTTGGTAGACTTGCAAAAAGAGAATGACAAAGCAATTATGGGTGTGACTTACAAGCTGACTCTTTTTCCCAAGAAGTAAGACAGTGTGACATTTTCCTTGCCTGGGGGACTTATCCCTTTGGGAGTTAAGCTGCACAAATGTCTCTCCAAGCACCTTGTACAATTTCTCCATTTCTTGGATGTGAAGAAATTAATGACCCAGAAATTTTAGACCTAAGCAATCCTTGCAAAACTTTGCTGAATCATAAATCAAAGACAATTTTTATTCAGAGCTGTGGGAACAGAGCAATCAATGGCCTGGGAAGAGGTGTGACAGTTTTAACATTTCAACACCTCAGATTTTAAATTATATTCAAGCTTTACAAACATCATTAGTAAGCCAACTCAGCTACTTACTATAGTATGTTACTGTCACACATGCTTATAACACCCCTTTTCCTACTGCATTTTAATTAGTTAGTCCATGCTTTTCTAGTGGAGGTGTTGAGAGGACAATAATAAATCATCAAATAAAAAAAAATAGTATATAAATGTTAAGTTATTAAATTGAGATTTATGTTTTTCTTGCTTAAAAATGCCAGGGGAGTGGCATAGAGTTTATGTACATATAGACATAAATATAGGTATCTGGCTATGCAACACATGGATATACCTATAGATAGGGACTGGGCTTGTATTTTCACTGCTTTGTGGAATTCCTAGGTGAAGCACCTTCTTAACCAATACAATTAAACACCTTTTCTAAAAAATAACCAGTCACCGAGGGGGCACTAAGATTGTGGACTTGTCTACTTATTGCTTATTGTAGTTCCAGCTAGGTAGGAGCAGTGGATAGAGTGCCAGGCTAGAATCAGGAAGATTACTCTTCCCGAGTTCAAATTTGGCCTCAGTCACTTAGTAGCTGTGTCACCCTGGGCAAATCACTTACAAAAAAACCTGTTTGCCTCAGTTTCTTCATCTGTAAAATGACTTAGAGAAGGAAATGGAAAACTACTCTAGTATCTTTGCCAAGAAAAGCCCAAATGGAGTCACAGAGTCAGACACAACTGAAAAATGAACAAACAACAACATCACATGTCAGAGGCTGAAATCTCTCTGGATTCAGAGCTCCCTACCCCCACCATATACCATGATACCCCTATATATATACATAGACAGTCAGTCAGTCAGTCAATCAGTCAGTCACACACACACACACACACACACACACACACACACACACACACACTCTATTTGATCTCGTCAATCAATGGCACGGGCCTTAAGAGGCATCTTCCCCTATGAGTCCTTTACCCCAAATGGTAGTTTTACTTAAAAGCAATGTTTTATGACTACACCTGGTTTCTTCGTACTCTGGACTTATTTTCTTCTGTAACTTTCTTAGTAAGATGACATTTGATGGTTAATTCTTAAGAACCAGTCTCTTGTTTTTATTTATGCCTTTTACCCTTCCCTATGAGGCAAACACAATGGAAAGAACACTAACCATAATTAATAATAATAAAAGGAGGAAGGAACATATATGTCGAACTTTAAGATTAGTAAAGCACTTTACGAATATCTCATTATATCATTGTAACACTTTAAAAAATACAAATCTTACTGTGTATTGGTTCCAAGACAGAAGAACAATAAGGGTTTTGCAATGGTAGTTAAGTGACTTGCTCAGGGTCACAGAGCTAGGATGTGTCTGTGGCCACATTTGAACCCAGGACCTCCTGTATCCAAGCCTGAATCTCAATCTACTGAGCCACCTTGCTGCCCCTTTTTATTTCTCATTTTAACAACTCTGGGAAGTAGACAGTATTATTTTCCCAGTTTTACAGATGAAGAAATTGAAACAGAGGTTAAATTATTTTAACCCACTGTCACAAAGTTAATAAACACATGAGGCCACATTTGAACTCAGGTCCTACAGACTCTAAGCCCAGCCACCTAACTGCTCTGTCAGAAGATTTGGTTTGGGATTCTAGCTCTGCCTCTTACTATGTATACAATGTCAGTCATAACATAAAATCAGATGAGTAATATGGGGGCTAGGTTATGGAAAAACTAAAAGACAGAAGGGGCAGCTGGGTGGCTCAGTGGATTAAGAGCCAGGACTAGAGACTAGGTCCTAGGTTAAAATAAGGCCTCAGACACTTCCTAACTGTGTGACCCTGGGCAAGTCACTTAACCCCCATTGCCTAAGCCATTACCACACAGAGGTTAAGTGACTTGCCCATAGTCACATAGTGTGTATTTGAGTCTGAATATGAACTAATAAGTCTTTCTAACTCCAGGGCCAGCACTCAACCCAATGCACCATCAGCTGCCTCAATAATAAAGGAATAAAAGGATCAATTATATATACATTCTTTAAGTCAATCACAAGGCTAAGTCTTGGCCCCTCTTAAGATTTGTGTGGACCTGTCCCATCTACTACTAAGGAACCCATTATATTAAGGAATAGTCAGTTAGTATTACTACTGAAAGAAGGTGTAGCTGAACTTACTTAGCCTATCACTGTTTCAAATTAAATTGTCCTAATCCCACTATTATTATCAATAAAATGGGGGAAATCATTCCTGTGCTATGTACCTTCTAGTGTTACTATTAGAATCAAATGTAAATGGTCTTTATATAGAGGAAGACTACTTGCTGGATCCATCCCTTTCTTGCACACATTATATATATATATATTTAGTATGTTTCCCTATAAACTTATATCTGCTATCTTGGTGAGAGTGTCAGTGTTACACCCGGAAATGACTACTGCTCAGAAGCCTAGCAAGTGTATCTCTCACATTACCCACATCTATCAATTACCCAGGATCCCTCGGGGACAGAAAAGAAATTAAAAGAAAGTGAAGTATTTATTAGGTAGATAAATTAAGATGATCCATCAGAATGCTAACATCACTTCCTTTGGGAGAAAGGAATATGATATCATCAGGAAAATGGTAAATATTTGGATTTGGTTCTTAAGCTATAAGATAATGGTTTGGATATTGCCTCTGGCAACACCCTGAAAATGCAGGTCAAATAGACTATCATCAGAAAGAAATATGAATCAAGTAACAATGAACTCTGCAGTTCCAAATCACTGCAGGGTGAAAAGGGAATAATAATTATAATAATAACTGCTCAAATATATTATTCATACATATGAATATACAGATGTATCAGCTTACAGTTAATATAGCACTTCCATCCCTCTACAAGGAAGAGAATATAAGTATTATTCCCATTTTTAAAAAACAAGTAAAGAGGCTCAAAAACTAAATATCATCCTAAATTGTGTCTAGTAAGTGGCAGAACTAGGATTCAAACCTTTGTCCTTTCAACTCTAATTCCATAGTGTTCTTTCCACTATATCAGTTGTCCCAAACTTCTCCATTAAAAAGAACACCCTCCCCCCCCCATTTCCTTTTTTAAACAGCAAAGAATTTTGAAGCTCTTTCCCTACCTGAACTTTGTACTTTGGTATCAATTAAGAAAATACAAGACAGGGGATGTGGCAAAGTCAGGACATTAATTCATTGCTGGTGGAGTTGTGAATTGATCCAACCATTCTGGAGGGCAATTTGGAACTATGCCCAAAGGGTGCTAAAAGACTGTCTGCCCTTTGATCCAGTCATAGCACTGCTGAGTTTGTACTCCAAAGAGATAATAAGGAAAAAGACATATACACAAATATTCATAGCTGTGCTCTTTGTGGTGGCAAAAAAATGGAAAATGAGGGGATGCCCTTCAATTGGGGAATGGCTGAACAAATTGTGGTATATGTTGGTGATGGAATACAATTGTGCTCAAAGGAATAATAAAGTGGAGGAATTCCATGGGGACTGGAACAACCTCCAGGAAGTGATGCAGAGCAAAAGGAGCAGAACCAGGAAAACATTGTACACAGAGACTGATACACTGTGGTACAACCAAATGTAATGGACTTCTCCATTAGTGGCAATGCAATGATCCTGAACAACTTGGAGGAATCTATGAGAAAAACCACTATCCACATTCAGAGGAAGAAACACTGTGGGAGTAGAAACACAGAAGAAAAACAACTGCTTGAATACATGGATTGAAGGGATATGGCTGGGGATGTAGACTCTAGATGAACATCCTAGTACAAACATCAACAACATGGAAATAGGTTCTGATCAAGGACACAAGTAATACTCAATGAAACTGGGCATGGGCTGCAGGAAGGGTGGGTAAAGGGGAGGGAGAAAAATAATGTGATTATTGTAATCAAGGAATAATGTTCTAAATTGACTAAATAAACTAATTCAAATGGGGGGGGGGAGAAAATACAAGACAAACTCTGAATTAAGTAGTGTAAAAATAAAAATCTGAATGCTTCTAAGTGAATTTTTATTTTATTAATCACAACAGTGTGTCCATACATTTGACATGAATACAAATACTGTGTGACTAGTTTTGATAATAGCACCATGGAATTCTGCTCAGATAATCTGCATTTTAATAAAAAAGTAAAAGACATAGTACTGAATTTAACTAATCATATTTTCAATCAATTCTAATTGCAGTGGAATATTTGGTGATGACCTAAGGGAGTATAAGGCATACAGAATGTGAAAAGTGATATTTTATATGCTGTCAAGTTGAATAAATTTACAATCTTAGCCATTAATTACTACCTACCTCCTGTAATGGTAGAAATTGTGGGTTTCTGGGAGAGGTTATAATATTGTAATGGTTAAAGTGTGGCTACAGGATTTATGTAATATTAAACAATGGCCGCCAAGGAATTTACTTATGAAATTCCTAAAAATGAAACACTCAAGTCAGAATGGAGTTTATGGAGGTTTAATCACACTGGGAGTAGGGAAAGGAGAGGGAGAGAAGGAGAGAAGGGAAAAGGGGCTACTCAACCTCTGACCAAGGCAGAGGGAGTTTTAGGCCCAAAGGCCCAGGTGGAAAGAATCAGTCCTTAACTCACGTGCCCGATCTGAAGGAAAGCTGTCTGCGGGCGTCCTCTCTGTCCAAGCTCCTAACACCAACTCGCATCTAGCTCTCTCCACAGGAAGTGAGCGAATTCCAGAGGCTGTTCCCTACCTCACTTCCTGTGTTTCACAAATGCCAATGGTTGGCTCTAGCTTGGCTTAGGACAGCCCAAGTGGGCAGTTAGTTATTTCTGATTTGTCATTGACTAGCACATGCCCGTGTAGTGTGGGTGTGCACAATTTTTGGGTGCTAGACCAAGATGGAGACTTTTAAAATTCACACTCCTGACAAGAGAGGTGAAGGACTAATTAATATGTAGAATAAGATACATATTTTTGGATGGCCAGTATAAGAATTTGTTTTGATTGCTAATTTGTTATAAGAATTTTGAGTTTAGTCTTGGGTTTGGTTTCTATACCAGGGGGAGCAAGAAAATGTTAAAAAAAACAATTTGATAATTGAAGAAAATCAAATTTAAAAAATAAATAAGTAGCCATTACTTATTACATGCATCTATACTTGAATATACATATCTACTTTTGCCTTCTTATGATTAAGCCTTATTGTTTTGCACTGTATACTCTATAACAAATCCCTCAAATCAAAGTTGTATTAATTTCTTTGCATATTGAATTCAATCCACAAGTTTTGATGAAATCAAAATAAAAAACAGTATGTGGTACTAAGTATCCAAAGTATCCAGTATCCAAACTCTTCACAAGACTTTAAATAATAAAAAGTTGAAATGAGTTTGCTATAACAAAATAAGTTAGGTTTTTTGTTTGTTTGTTTTGTTGTGATTTTTTTTTCCAGTTTGGGCTGAAGAAGGCTCTAGTACAAAGGAAATCTGTGATCATTTTGATCACTAGAGAAAACAAAACATACTTCTGTTTTCAAGCCATCCCAAATGAAAACCTTTCATATAGGCCTATTAAAGGTACACAAGAAACCAAAGAAACAAAACCTTCCCTTTGCTTGACTTAACTCACCCAGAATTTTTTTTAATAGCTGCAATTACATTTGTTGCCAAAATGTTTCTTGTGGATTTTTCAAAAACATTCACGAAATTTACAGATTATAACTGCAAAAAAAGTCTTTAAAAACTAGACACTCACAAATTTCAAAGTCCAGAATGATACTTCAGAGAATACACAAGTTTGTTTTGAGGTGTGTATATGCATGCATGTTGTGTATTTTAAAGAGAGTATATGAAAATCACTATACCAACAAGATTTAGTCATGTAAAATTAAAAATTTGTACATTTTTTACAATTAAGCATTGTAGCCGAATACCAAAAAAAAAAAAACTGAACAAGCCATATTATTCTCCTAAACCAGTTCTCCTAATCCTTTCTGGTGTTGAACAAAATCAGCATTTCTATGACTCACTATAGATACAGATATAGTTATTTTCCATGCTGGCTTAACATTCTCATCTTTCTAAGGTTTTTAATTTTTTTAATTAATGAGGGTTATAAAATTCCCTTAGAAAAATGCATTGTCCGGATGCTCAAACATAGTTATATAGTATTAGAGTCACATAATTTAAAATTCTGAAATACACCCTGAACACATTATACATCAATACACCACATTTATACTAAGTCCTGCCATTAAATACTGAAAACTTGATATTTCCATACAAATTATATCGCTGAATGCCTTGAAGACTTATTTTAATCTTGGATTTTCTGAATGAGGAGAGTTTGCACTTAAAAAAATAGTGAGCCTTAATGATGATATGCCTCATGTTCACAGCCTCAGAAGAGAGTTAAATCTTCATAAATAATCCAATTTAGAAATATAGGGAACATAGGATAAGAATCCTAGGTCTTAATAATATATTAGATGACAAAGTCTATATACTAGCTAACAAACAGTTATTTGGATGACATACAAGAGAGCAAAGATATTCTATGATCCATAGAATGGCTAATACAGGAGTCCTGAATTCTCCATAGCTTAGTGTCCTGAAAAGCTTCAAAAGAACTGTGTCAAGCAGAAAACATTCAAGGAAACTTGCAAATAACATGCAAAACAGAAGCAGTTCCAAGTTTTCTTTTTAAATGGCTATTCCTCTTCTCTAAAAGTGCACAAAAAGAAAAACAGAGGAAATAACAAATTCTTTACTGAAACCTTAGCACAAACAAATGGGTAGTTGGCTCTTTTCAAAACTCTATTAAAGTAATCCAAGAAAGAGGTCACTAACTATGGAGACCATGAAAGTGGCTTTAGCTAACAAAGGACAATTACAGTAAAATCTCAAAGAATTGGGCTAGAATGTTCCAATGTTCTAGTTAAATTGAATGTTCTGGCAGTCAACTATTAAATAAAATCTGGTTTTAATCCCTGTTGAAAATTTTTCTAAAATAAGTTTTAGAAACACATTTCTTTCCTACTTTAGGAAATCTAATACAATAAAAAATAAAGATGTTTTATTTGGTTATTCATTTCTCATTTTCATACAAAGACCATTGTTAAGATGTTCATATCCTCTAGTTTAAAAAAAAAAACTTTAAGAACATTATCATATTGCTGACCGAAAGCAAATGTCTAGTAATTTTAAGACAGAAGGATCACAAATAAAAACTGTGGAAACCAGAAAATACTCATATTTTTCAAATTTACAAAACTAAATTTAACACATTTAATAATATGCATAATTGTTAAAAGGCAATGTTGTATGATGGAGAGAGCTAGCCTCAAAGTCAGGTTCTGCCTCTGACAGACACTGGCTCTGCTGACCCTAAGTTACTCAACCTTAAAAGTGCTCTAAGGCTATTCTCCAAGACTTTTTAGGGAGGGCACCTGCATTGGTTAGAGAAGTTCCTTACTTAAAGAGTTCTGCGACATTGTACACAGTAACAACATTATGGTATGCTGATCAACTATCTATGAAAGTCTTAGTTACTCTCTGCAATACAATGATCCAGGACAATTCTGAAGGACAATGAATGCTCTCCACCTCCAGAGAAAGAACTATTGGAGTCAAAGTGCAGATCAAGGCATACTTTTTTTCACAGTAGTTTTTTCTGGTTTTATTTTGGGGTTTTGGTTTTATATGAGTATGCTCTTACAACAATGACCAATATGGAAGTATGCTTTGCACAATAAAATGTATAACCCAGATCAAATGGCTTATCAGCCCTGAATGGGGGGAGGGAGGAAAGGGAGAAAGGCAATTAGGATCTTAGAATTTCAGGAAATGTATGTTAAAAATTGTTTTTACATGTAATTGGGGAAATAAAAATATATATTTTTTAAAAGTTCTATTAGCTATCGCTGAAACCTGGCTCTGCTTGGATAGCACAGCTCTTTCCAGTAGTTGCTATACTTTCATTCATTCCCCTACACTCATTGGTTGAGGAAGAGGAGTTGGAATATTCCTTGGTCCCCATTGTCACTTTTACATTCTCTCCTCTGAGTTCATACTATTTTAATCTCTACTACCCAATCAAAATCCTGGTTGCTGTTATCTACAGACCTCCTGTTCACTTCCTTTCCTCCCTCAATGAGTTTCAATGCTTGGCTTTCCTCCCCCCAATCCCTGCCTTATACTAGAGAACCTCAACGTATTTATTGATACTCCCTCAAATACCTCAATCTACTCTCCCTCCCATGAGCTACTCCTCCACTCCACCTCAGCCACACAAAGCTGTAGCCTTTGCCATCACCCATAACTGTAAAACTCCATGTTCAAGAATTCTGAAATCCCCTTATCCAAGCACAGTCTATTGGCTTTTTACCTTTCCTTCTGCCTTCCCATATATAATTCTAGACTTCATTAATCTCCTGACTCCTCAACTCTCTGCAAGGCTATTTACCTTGCACTAACCACTCCCGCCTTTTCTCCCCATGCTGACTCCTAGGCAAACCAATTCAACTCTATGCAACCTTCCTCTTTTGAAGCCCTAGTCCCCTTGGATTATACCTAGCCTAGCTTCAGCCTGGGGTCACTCCGACCATTTGTACCCTGTATAATAACGTACGATGTACTTTATTATCACTGTATTTAATATTGGTAAGGTCCTACTGTGTAGTTATCAATTGAACTTTGTTACATATATGTGTGTACAAGAAAATCATGTTATATATGGGGTTGGCAGGTGTTCGTTTATATCCACAGTTTCAGCCATTCACAGGAGGGCTTTAAACATAGCCTGGGTACAGGAGCCCTGGTGTATTAGTGGGTGTTTATGCCCCAAAACTCTGCTAATCCAATCCATCCTCCATTAGATCACTGAAGTGATTTTCCTATGTAATCACTCTCCACTACTCCCATTCAATAAGCTACAGTTTGGCATTTAAAGTCATTTATAACTTACCTTCCTCCTATCTTTTCTGTCTTCTTATGCCTACCTCTCTACCATGAAGAAAGACCTGAGTTCAAATTTGATCTCAGGGGCTTACTACCTAAGTGACCCTGGGCAAGTGACTATGTTTGCCTCAGTTTCCTCATCTGTAAAACTGAGGTGTTGTAAGGATCAAATGAGATGATAATTCTAAAACACTTAGAATAGTGCCTGCTTCATCATAAGCACTATAAAAATGTTAGCTATTGTTATTACTGATTATTATTGTAAATAATTTATTTATCAAAAATATTTGATAATTTATTAAATATTTTAATTATAAACTAATAACTGGTTTCCTTTATAATCCTCTGGCTTTTATTTTATGCATTTAAAAATATTATTCTGAGAAAGGCCCCCCAATCAATGAATTAATATTTATTAATCAGATACTATACACTAGGCACAGTACTAAGCACAAGAGATACTAAAAAAGCGATACATCTCTGACTGCCCTCCAGGAGCTCCCACATCTAATAAGGGAAGACAGGGGGTTGGTGGTGGGGGGCCAGGGATATGGCATAGGAAATGATGGTGGTCCTTTAAATGGAGTATTTGAGAGGAGGTCTCCACTGTTCATCTACCATTCTCTCTAACCAGGAGAGAGTTGCTCCAGGGGCAGAAAATTGTGAGGTGTGATTTGCAGAACGATGGAATCAGGAATAAAGCCAGTCTGGAAGTGATGAGAGGACTGCCTTGGGTGCTCTCCTTAAATGAAGGACATGCACTCTCTACTTCCTATCCTCTCTGACACTGAAAAGGTTCAGAAATCCCAGTCCAAACAAACCTCTCTTCCCTGGCCACCAGCACTCAATGTTTGTTTTACCCTTACTTTCTGTATTATGCAATTAAAGTGACTTGTCCAGGGCCAGAAAAATCTAGAAAGTATCTGAGACCAATTATTAACTATTATGAGACCAGGTCCTCCTGACTCCAGGCTTGGAGTTCTAATAGCACTGTGCTACCTAGCTGCCCGTCACCAACACTCCATATTATACCATCAGTGCCTGACACATAGCAGGTACTCAATAAATGCTCATTGAATGTTTCCTAAGATTACTCAGGGATAATTTCTCAAATACAACAGGAAAAAGGGAGAGACAACTCTTTAACCACCTCCTCGGAAGGAAAAAAGAGAGAGGACTAGACAAAATGATCTTAAAGGTCCCTTCTACTTCAATTTCTGAGCTCCTGTTTAGATAATCTAGGATACTGAGCTGAATGTACTGAATGGACCCTGGGTAAATCTCCTCTTTCTCTGATAGATAAAGAAGGGGAAGGGGAGGAATCAAGTGAAGGCATTAATTATTCTCTTAAATTGTGATATAAAGACTTTTATTTTGGGAAACTTCTTAAGTAATGAAGCCAAAGGTGTTGGTTTTTTTTTTTAACTATCTCACTTATTACATTTTAAATGTATGTTAACATAACAAAACTATGAGATATAAATTTTTCCCATGATTTCTAAAATCACCACCATATGTTGGAGACCAATTTTTGTAACTTTAAAAGGATTGCATTATTTCCTTTGTAAACTACACATCTCTACTTAAGGTTAATTAAGTCATATTTTTAAATGAAAATTAACTTTTTAAAGCTCCCCAAGTTAGAGAGGTGATATTATAATGACTGTCAATCAATCAATATTTACTAAGCACCCCATATATGCTAGACTTCTGTGTGCTGGGTAGGGATACAAAAAGCAAAAGACAGTCATTGCCCTCAAAGAGCTTCAAATCTAATGGAAAAGTCAATATGCAAACAAATGCAAGCAGAGATACTTACAGAGCAAGAAAGATAAATAGGAAGTAATTAACAGGGAGAAGGTACTAGAATTAAGAGGGTTTAAGGAAGGTTTGATCATAAACCTAAGTTACAAAAAAAGGGGGGAAAATAAATAAGCACACTACAGAAATTTAAATTTCAATGGAGGTGGCTAAGCATACAACATCTATAGAAGTCAATTACAAATGAATGTCCAGAAATATATGAATAATATTAACATATATTTGGTTCTTATGATTTGCAAAGTACTTTACATGCATGCATCATTCTACTGGTTTTCTTGACAACTGGAGATAGTTAATACGAATATTATTTCCATTTTTTTAGAAAAACAAATTGAAGCACCAGGAGGGTCCCACAGCTCAAAACTGCCAAAGCCAAACCTGATTCCTTCTAGATTCCAGTTATCTTTCTGGTAATTACAGAGGCCACAGATTAGAATGCACTTAGAATGACCCTATCTTTCAGTTTATGAAGATTAGGCCTATACTTGCTTTGTATCTCAACTCACAATTGACAGCTTGTACCAAGTAAACTTATCATTTTAACATTTCTGATTCCTTCAAGGAAAAAAAAACCCAAACCCAAACACTTAATCACATTACCCAAAGGTGGGTAAATCTTGATGTAGGCTTTCAGTCATCTTATTTCTGGCAAAGAGAGGGCTAGGGGAAGAAGCTAGGCAAGAGGGCAGGATGCAAAAAGTAGATAATTTACAAGTTTATTCTGTCAAGCCTTCGAGATAGAACTTCATTATTTTGTTCAAAGTGACTCTCCAGATCATCAACTAAAAAGGATGGAATAAAAATCCCAAAATAAACAGAAATGATTTTGTGATTGATTATTCACCACTTAGTATTACTGATATTTCTGCTCCCCTTGACCAATAGAAATCATTGAAAAATCATTCTTATGAAAGTGCAATTATAGAACAATTTCAACTCTTCAAAATATGCTGTTTCATTTAAAAAAGGAACACGCTAATTTTCATATTCTATTCTATTATATAATAGCTTGGAGGGGAGTGGCTAGTAACAGTAGTTCATGGGTTCAAATAATCTTTGAGGGTCTTCTTTGTAAACTGAAATTTTGAGGATTTTTTGATAATGATCATAATAAAAAATAAAAATATTTTAAGAATAAAAACCTATAATACACATCTTAAGCCTTTAACTGAATAGGAATAAAACACATTCTTTCCCCAACTCCAAAACATCAAATACCTGGTAAAGTATTTTGATGGTTTTTTCCTTCTGTCTGAAAATAATATTTAAATGATCTTTTTATCAAGCATTTTTTTTTAAATTCTGAAATTACTCTCTTTGTGTGTAACTTCTAAACTTCTTAGAAGGAACTAGGTGGCACAGAATAGTACTAGGCCTGGAGCCAGGATGAATTCAACTCCATTCTCATGCACTTACAAGGACAGTGAGGTGGCCAACTAGATAGAGCGCCAGGCAGGGAGTCAGACAGACTCATCTTCCTGAGTTCAAATCCAGCCTCTGACACTACTAACTGTGTGGCCCTATAAAATGAGCTGGAGAAGGAATGACAAAACACTCCAGTATCTTTGCCAAAACAAACAAACAACAACAATCCGATCAGGAAGAGTTGGAAACAACTGAAAGTGACAACAAAAATTTACTGTACCTGGGCAAAGTCACTTAACCGCTATATGCCTCAGTTTCCTCATCTGTAAAATGGAGGCAATAATAACATTTATCTCCCAGAGTTTTTATGAGGTTTGAATGAGATATTGGTAAAGTGTAAACCTTAAAAGCACTATATAAATTTTAGATATTATTATTATCATTAAACTGGCCAATACCATGTAAAAATGGAGACTTGAATCCAGGACTTCAATCCCCAGAAGTCCTTGCTCCACTTTCCCAGAATGCTTTGTAATATCACTGAATTTTCACCTGGGCCGAGATGGAGATGGGGTATTTAACCTGATTGGAAAGGCTTTTGGCGCGCTCTTCTCACAGAGTCTCATGCTGTAAGTGAAACTGAATTGGGCCTCTTGGCCCACCTGGCACATGCCTTTCTTACTTGTATTTTTCTTAAATTCTCAACCTTTAATAAAACTCTAAGAATATAATACTCCTGGCAGAGAGAAACTAATTTCTACCTGCCTCAGTTTCCCTAAATTTTAACTCTTACAACCATTGTCAACATTCACAAAAATACTCATTTTCTATCTCAAACAAATTGAGTAACCTAAATACTACATTTTATCCTGTAGTGTATTTTGATTACAAATTCTAAGGTTAATGCTAATCCAACTGCATCTGTCAATATGGTTTCATTCCTCTCCAGACTGTAGTCCAGATTTCCTCAACTCTGTATCACCAGCTTGATATTCTTTTGTCATCCTCTCCCTTCTCAGTTTTCATTTATTCTCTTCCCCCACTGGCATGTAAGCTCCTTGAGGGCAGAGATTATCTTTCTTTCTAGTTGTATATAATGTGTAACCCATCCCCATGGGTTACCATAGTGCATTGTAATAAATATCAGTTAAGTGACTTCCAAGTTTATGTATCTACTGACCCACAAATAAGACTGGGATAGGGTTCAAGTTTCTGGCGATGATATTTTAATACTTTGAAAAATCTATGATTTCACTTTCAGAGGCAGATTGAGGAACCTTTCATGTTAGTGAACCACCACAGTCAAAACAATCATCTTTTCATGGCCAGCATTCTGGAGCTGAATCCCTTTTCCTCTGAACACAGGGTAGTTTTCATCATGACAAAGAAACCATACTTTCCGGTTTAGTGAGAGCAGTGGATCACCTCCGCACTACATGCAGCTACCTGCTGACTGATGAATCTGTCTGAAAACCACACCTGGCCCTCCTCCTCCTTCCCACCTTTTCACAGCAGTTTCTGCATCATTTTCTGGAATCCATCATCCTTCTAAGAGGGGAAGGCACCAAGTTATCCAGAAAAGTCGCTGCTCACAGGGCAGCTGACACTTCATACAATTTGGAGGGAATGACAACCCCCAAAGAATAAGGTGTGATTCAAGTGCTTCATTTGCCAGGCCAAAAGGTTGCCCACACCTCTGGGAAAAGAAAGCAGAGGAACACACAGTATTTACTTTATACCTCATACCCTCAATGCTGACTCTTCCCCCAGCACCAGCAGAGTCTGTTCTAGGTAGACTTTTCCCTATAATGTGGGTCTGACCATTCAATAAAATCCAGTAAACTCCAGTAGGTACCTTATTACCTTCCAGGATCAAATAGAAAATCCTCTGTTGGCTTTTTTATTCTTCTTAATCACTTACTCTCTTCATTCATGAGTTAATCTATAAACCTTTGTTAAATCACTCTGTGTGCCAGGTACTTTCTTAGGTGCTGGTGATACAAATATGAAAAAAAAAGATAGTCCCTGTCCTCAAGGGACTTACACATATTGAGAACAGTAATATTGGCCTCTCTATTTTTCCTCACATAAGATATTGTCTCTAAGCACTTTTCATTGGCTGTCCCACATGCCTGGAACTGTCTCCCTCATCCAACTTGGTGGCTGTTGGCTTTCTGCAGACCTCAGCTAAAGTCCCACCTTTTGCAGGAAACTTTTCCCAGTCTTCTTAAATCTTAATGCCTTCCTTTCCTCTATTTATCATATATACATATAATGTGTATGTATGTTGTTTATATGTAGTCATTTACATGTTGAGTCCTCCATTAGACTATGAGCTGGCTGAAAGCAGAGGCGGGTTTTTTGCCTTTTTATCTCATCCTATGCACAATGTCTTACACATACGTTGTTGTTCAGTCATTCAGTCATAGCCAACTCTTTGTGACCCCATTTGGATTTTTCTTGGCAAAGATACTGGAGTGGTTTAACATTTCCTTTCCAGCTTATTTTATGCACGAGAAAACTGAGGCAAACTGGGTTAAGTCCCCAGGATCACAGAGCTACTAAGTACCTACAGCCAGATTTGAACTCAGGAAGGTGAATCAACTCCCAGCCCAGTGCTCCATCCACTGTGCCATCTTAGACATAGAGGGCACTTAAATGCAAACTGACTGAGTTAAATTAAGGGGGAAGCTAGCTATTTGCCCAAACAGTGACATGTGCAGAGAGCACTGTGGTGAAGCTTCAGTTGGCCCAAGTTATTTTATTGGGCACAATAAAAAAAATGGCATTTTTGTTCTTAGATAACAGAATGTTTTAAAAAATCAGTAATATAAGAACAATGACAACAGTTTAATACTGATGGTCAGCATCTGTGGAACATGTGCTTAGAATCTAATTCAATTTACTAAACATCTACTATATGCAAGCCTGTGATGAAAGCTTGAAGATACAAAGATTTTAAAAAGCAAAGTCTTGCCCCTCAATTAGTTTCCAATAAGGCACTTGCATAAATAGCTCTAATACTAAGTAGAATATGATTTAAAGGCACAGGAAGGTCAGAGTAGCATTTAAGACTTGGAGAGGAGGAAAAGTTCTTTTTCATTTGAAGGGGGTCAGGGACAGTGGCAATGGAAGCTGGGCTTTGAAGGATCTAGGCAAACTGGAGTTTAGTTTTTAGAGAAACTGCTGAAGAATTGAATGTACATAATAGGGGGGAAAATTGCCAACTCTCAAAGAGAAAAGTGAAAGCAAAGCAGGGAATGGACATGTGCAAAAAAACTAAAGTATTTGTTTCCCTGCACTTATAAGTATTTTGATTTTTTTTTTATGTTGGTCACTTGATGAGGAAGAAGTTGGGAGACTAGGGTAAACCTGGCTTTGTTAGCTGCCTGACCTTAAGTTAAACAAGCCATTTGACCCATCTATCCTCAACTCAAATAACAAAAGGAGAAGGTTTGATTAGATGACAAAGTCCCTTCTAGCTCTAAAACCTAATTCTGAGCTGATTTTACTATTTCAAATTATGGATAGGACACTGGACACATTGCCACCACCAGATTACAAGTCTCCGAGTTATTTCATCACAGTATTTGCCCATTTTTTTAGGTATTTGTTTGTTTGTTTGTTTAATTAAATTCATTTAAGCACTTCCCTTCAGTCTTGGAATTGATCTTTAAAGCAGAAGAGCAGTAAGGGCTGCTAGGTGTCATTACCTGGTTGCCTGGGGTCACAAAGCTAGGAAGTGCCTGAGGCAAATTTAAATTCAGGTCTTTTCTACTCCAGACCTGGGGCTCTATCCATTGAACCACCTAGCTGCCCTTGTTCACTTATTTAAAGTATACAGAAAGGCACCCAGGAACAGCAGATAATAGTGAAAACACTTAAGAGTGAGGATGATCAAAGTCAAACAAAACCCCACCTTAGACATTTAACTGTGGGACATTGGCAAATTACTTAACCTCTGATCCTCAGTTTTAATATCTAATATTAGCATCTTTCCTCACACTATTATTTAAAAGATTAAATGGGATAATGTATACAAAATGTTTTATAAACCTTAAAACACTATTAAAATGTGAATTTTTATTATAACAAAAATCCTTCAAAAACAAGGACAAGATTATCTTCTTCCTCTCCCCTCCCTGCTTTTCTCATCCTTTAACAGCTTTAACTCAATAAATATGAGGGGGGAGAGGAAGATAATATGTATCATGTAACCATGGAAAAATATTCTTGGAGGCAGCTGGGTAGCCAGGCCTAGATATGGGAGGTCCTAGGTTCAAATCTGACCGCAGACATGTCCCAACTGTGTGACCCTGGGCAAGTCACTTAGCCCCTTTTGCCTAGTCCTTACCACTCTTCTGCCTTGGAATCAATTGATTCCAAGACAGAAGGTAAGGGTTTAAAAATATATTTTTTAATGATAACTAATTAAATCTTTAAAATAAATAAACATATGTATGTATATATGTATAGATATAATTTTTAAAGAACATTCATATCAAGCACCTTGATTCACAATGTAATCAGAATGTAAAAATCTTAATAATCTCCTCTAAAGGACTGCTTAAAAGAAACATTTCTCTTTAAAAAAGAAAAAAATAATAATGATAACCTTCGCATTTCCTTCCCTGGCAGCTTCAAGTACACTTAAGTGGGAAGCACTAAAAACCTTCTGTTCAAACGTTCCATTACATAGAATGACTTTTCCATGTGTCATGGTCAACATACTTTGTTCTCTTTGATTTTACATGACCTTGGAACCATTATGTTAAGTTTGTTTGACCAAAAATGGAGAAATAATGTCTAATTTATTAAGGTTTAAAAATCTGGTGTTGTAATGCTCCAATAAGCATATTCCCTTCCCTGTCATATTCATTCAAGATAATATGAAGCCTACCACCACCCCCAGTCATCTTCTTAACTATGAGAGCAGTTAGGGAAAAGCTTCACTATAATGATGTGGCATATTTCTCTAGAGAACTTTATTATGAATTCAGAATTTATATTCAAGGAACCTGTTTACAGGAAAGGAACCATTGAAGCAAGAATGGCCCTTTTGGTCCATGACAGCTAGACTTAAGAAATTAATAACAACCTGGCAATGACCAAGGAAAATGGAGAAAAGTAGTTAATTGTAGCTGCCTATCAAATTGTCACCCATGTAGCCAAATGTTTAAATGTTGACTCCACAGTTTGGAGTTTCAGCAGAGAGGGTACTGTTGCTTATAGCACTTGAATCCTTCTAACTGCAATATACTTTCTTTCAGTAGAAAGGGAGACCAGTTGAAATAACTTTCAAAAGGTTCTTTTGATCATTTTAAACTTCTGAACCAAGGGTTACTAATATCTTAACTGGACGGCCTTGTTAATTTTACTCTTTACCACTTAGCCTGTTACACACATACAGTCTCATGCTGGGCCACAGAAGAGATTATACTTGAAAAGAAGAGGAAAGAGACAATGACCGAAAAGGGGATGTGGAAGAGATTATGTTTTTCATTTTGGCATGAATATTAGACATCTACATTAGCTGTTTTTAGACCTGATTGTTCCATGGAGACAGGGGAGCAGAGTCAGCCCCTAATAATTGTTCACTTTTGGAGGTGGGTTTGATGCTATGCTAAGAAAAGTTTTCTTGTGATGAGGCTGAGTGTGTCCAGCTGTAAGAAGTATTCCCATTTCTTTAGACATGGGGCCCCCCAAGCAGCTGGATTTCTACCACAAGAAATGAGATGATAACTTCAAATTTGTTGGTTGAAGAAGACACCTTCCGGTATGTTCCTAACAGGATTTGCTCTCATTTTATCTCACAGGTTGAGGGAAAGTTTTCTGCTGTTCCTTGGTAGGGGAAACTAAGAAATATTTGGCTCTTACCCAGATAGGAACGAAAATTCTGCATCTAGGAATTTCTCCAAAAAGGGTCCTACTTGTTATGCTCCCCAGATCCCCTAAATTCATGGACCTTTATCCATGTAGTCCTCTAATTACATAGGATGTGCAAGATACTGTGTTCTGCACAATCATATTGCAAATTTCTTTTTCCCTGTGAGAAGAGCTAAAACCCTAAACCAGTTGAGTGAAATTGGATAATATGCACTAATATTTACCATCAATGGAATATGTAATTGACAGTTAACTACACTGGCAGTCCCTAAATCAGAAAATCCCACTCATAATTCCCTGGTCATACTCAGAGTTCTTCCAACTCCCAATAGACAGAAGTCAAGCTGCCCTTGGCTAACAGTGCCAATTGCCTAGCCCTTACCACTCTTCTGCCTTAGAACCAATGCACAGTATCGATTCCAAGGCAGAAGGTAATGGTTTGTTGTTGTTGTTGTTTAACTAAAATAAATGTCTAGTGCAATATGCCTCAGAATCTCTCCATTAGCACCTCAAGAAGACTTTCTCATGCCTCCTTAACTGAAGTGCCTTTCCTGAGTCATACTAATTTATTCTGTCTGTATCTTTTTTGTACATAATCATTTGCACGTTATCTCCCCCTTAGAAAGTGAACTCCTTGGGGGCAACTTGTTGGCTTAGAGAATTGAGAGCAAGGCCTAGAGATAGGAGGTTCTGGGTTCAAATGTGACCTGAGATCACCCAGGGCAAGTCACTTAACCCCCATTGCCTAGCTCTTGTTGCTCTTCTGCCTTGGAATCAATACACAGTATTGATTCTAAAACAGAAGGTAAGGGTTATTTAAAAAAAAAAAGTGAACTCCCTGAGAGTAGACACTATTTAGCACCTTTCTTTGTTCTGCCAGCACTTAACACAGTGCCTGGCACATAGTGGGCACTTAATGTTAGTTGACTTAAGCAGTTTCCCTCTTGTGCTTTGCTCTAAGGTCCAAATGTGACAAAAATCCTGGAAACCAGACTGGCTATCATATAGTTTTCCTTTGAAAAGTAGATCAATCATATTTTAGTTCCTTTTTGTACCTCAAAGTTCCATCATTAGTATCTGGGTGATTGTGATTTTATATTTTTTCTCCGAGTCAAAACAGAAATGGGAAGATGGGAGGAAAGGAAAATATCAGAAGAGGAAAATTCACCAAATGCCCATTTCTGAGGCCTTATGCTTTCATAAGGGTCAAAAAGGTAGGGAAAAGTTTTAAGCCTGCATTCTCTTCCTCTGCAGGCACTAGATGGAGAAACATTTTTGTTGAAAATATGTGTTCAAAGATCAGGCTATTTTCAGAAATACAGAGATCAAGGATTTATGACAAAGAATGCTATCCACCTCCAGAGAAAAAACTGATAAAATTCTCAATGCAGATTGAAGCATACTACTTTTCACTTTATTTGTGTGTGATTTTCTTTTGGAGCTTTGGTTTTATATGAGTATTCTCTCATAACATGACCAACATGGATCTGTTTTACACATGTATAAGGGAGTGAGGAGGGAAAGGGACATTTGGATCTTATAATTTTTGGGAAAGTGTGTTAAAACTTGTTATATGTAATTGAGAAAATAAAATATAAAAAAAGAAATGTTATAGAAAAAGAAAGAGAGGGAAACAAAGCAGGCTAATCTAAGGACACCTGGAAAAAAAGAAATGGAGTAAGTATGGACTTTAGAACGAAGAAGTAATGGGTAGTTAGGTGGGGTAAGTAAGTATTGTTTTGTTTTGTTTTTTAAACCCCTACCTTGGGTCTTGGAGTCAATACTGTATATTGGCTCCAAGGCAGAAGAATGGTAAGGGCTAGGCAATGGGGCAATAGTCACTTGCCTAGGGTCACACAGCTGGGAAGTGTTGGAGGTCAGATTTGAACCTAGGACCTTCCATCTCTAAGGCCTGACTCTCAATCCGCTGAGCCACCCAGCTGCACCCTGGTAAGTAAGTATTCTTTGGCCAAAAAAAATCTTTCCCCTTTGTTTCCCTTCAATTTAGATCCCATTACAATCCCAGGACATTGTTAAATGCAACAAATATTTAAAGAGCTCTAAACCACTTCCTTCAGTTAGAAATAACCTGGTGGGAATATTCTTTCCCCAATTATATTATACAGTCTTGGCCTTTATCATATATTTTGTATCTCTGACAGTGTTTCATACTCAATAAGTATTTGTTGAATAAATAACTAAATATGCACTTTTGATGAGGAGTCCAGACCTAAGTATAGTCCCCCAGTCCCACTACTAACTAGCATAGTAAGTAAACCTTTGGTAAGTTAACCTCCCTGAGCCTCAGTTTCCTTATCTATAAAATAGGGAGATTGGACTAGGTGACTTCTGTAGTTCTTGAGTTATGAACCAGATAAACTCAGATCTGTCAGCTCTAATAGTTCCTAAATTCAGCAATTAGGCATTTGAATGTTACCATATACAAAATTATGTGCTGTTGCAGTCAGTACTGTGTATTTTCTCCCTCACTTCTTTTATCTGGACGACTAAAAAGAAAATTCTGGAAGCATATAAGTGGAGAACACTCTGGGCTGAGGAAGGGTCCACAAATAGCAGCTCATCCTCATTCATTTGGAGTCACAGGTTGACTGATCTTTTCTCCCTCCATTCCATATGGAAACCCTCAAAGCTTCACCATTCCCAAGGAACAATCGATCTATCCAAGTGAAGCAAAACATTAGATATCTGAGTGGGTGGAAGAGTGATCATTTAAGTTAGAAAAGAAAATCCCATAAATATACTTTCAATCATCAAATATTTACTGAGAGGCTAAATAGAAAGAAGCATCATATTAATCCTATCTGAAAGAAGTTCATGTTGGAGAAAGGTATAGTGTACACACGGAAAAAAAATTTAAGATTCAAATAACAATTGACAGAAACAACACAGATGTCATAATACAATATGATGGCAAATGAGCAGCACAGAAATAAAGGCCACGGGAGTTTAGAGAGGAGGAAAAGGTCATTGGAGTAAATCTTGCCAACTTTTTCACCTACTACTACTCTTTATAAAAGTGCTTCAGTCTAGGACCAGACTCTGAAGAAAGGAAGGAAACAATCAGTTAAATGCTTACTATGTGCCAAGCACTGTGCACTAACGAAATGCCAAGTACTTAAAAATATTATCACATTTTGTCCTCACCACAACCCTGGGAAGCAGGTGGTATTATCACCATTTTAAAGGTGAGGAAACTGAGACAGACAGAGATTGAATGACTTGCACAGCTAAGAAGGGTTTAGACTAGATTAGAACTTAGGTCTTCCTATCTATAGGCTCAACACTCTACTGGCTGCCTCTAAGCCTGGAGTGAATGATCGTGAACCTTATCCAAGGCAAGTCCTCTGAAGGTCTTTGGTACAAGAGTGATATGATTAATATGCTGTTTAAGGAAGATAATACCAACTTATGATACTGTAATAGGTTCAAGTTTCCAAAGGGCCTCCATATACATGATCTTATTTGATCTGTACAACAATCTTGTGAGTAATGCAAGGCATCCAAAGGGTTCACACTACTAGGAAATGATACAGCTATCATAATTTTCTCTCTATTGTAGACACCTGGTAACTCTGTTACTCCAAACCTATCCAATTTCTATATATCTCTTCTCTCCTCCTCCCTCCTTAGAGGGCAGACTCTTTAAGGAGAAAAAGGCTTCACTTTTTGGGTTTTGGTCCCCTGGCACATATCACACTAGAAATTTAATGAATCAAGGCTTGTCGGTTAATTATTTGATCAACTGGCAACACTGGGTAGGACAAGAAAGGATGAGAAATTAGAGGCAAAGAAATGAGGTTTTGAGGACCCAAGGGAATGGAAAAGAAGGAACTGATCTTTATTGAAAGAGGGACAGGGCTTGGTGACAGACTCAATGTGGGTAGAAGGAAGTTTAAAATGACTATAAAGTTTCAAGCTTGGTGACCAAAAGGATATTGATAATGTTGACAATAAAAGGGAAGTCAGGAGAAGGAGCTGATTTGGAAAAGAAGTCAGACCTTAACCATCTTAAATGATGTTTCCATTTAAGTTTTCCATCCCATTTCAAAATGTTCTCAATCTTTGACTAAAGTATGCCTGATTTATTAATCTCCCTTATAGATCAAAGACCACCAGGGGCTGGCCTAGGGTCAAAGAATTTCTTGCTCCTTATGTTATAGCCCCAACTGCACACCTGCCATTCACATAACATTCATCATGCACAATATACCCTGACCCTAACTCCCCATCTTGTATACACACAGCACCCCCCACCCCAGTAACAAGTCCTCCACTTCAAGTAATTTCCTTGGGTTCTCCTATCCTCTAAATACCCTCCCCAGACTTCCTCTTCTTATCTAGTCTCTCCCTAGCTTCATCCTGAGCCCAGGAAATTCCTTCATTATTCTTACACACACACACAACACACACACACACACACACACACACACACACACACACACACACACACACACACACTTTCTCTCTGCCAAGAGCTCACCAATATAGGAATCTTTATCTTCTTCTGTATACCCAACAAATTATACACTCGTTCTAAAGTCAAGAATCCTTGGCCCCAAGCAACTCTCCTCCCATGTCTTACATCCTTCACACATACATTCCTTGCTAAGAACCACAGTAATGTAATCATGAAAAAAGTTTTGGATTTGGAGTCATGTAAAAATGGAGATTAGAACCCCAGACTTCAATTCCCAGAAGTCCTTGGTAGTTCCCAGAATTCCCTAAAATCTCACCGGAGATACCCACCTGGGCAGAGAACAAAATGGGTATTTAAACTGACTGTACCGCCTACTTGCGCTCTCTGCTTCCGCTTCTAAGCACACGCAGGCAAGATGTAAGTAGTTGTGAATGAGCTCTAGGCCTAGGCATGTACTTTTCTTATTTTGTATCTTCTTTATTTCTTATTTCTAATAGTCTTTAATAAACCTCATAAAATATAATACTTTTAGTAGAAAATCTACTTTTAATCTTTACAGTTAGAAGATGTGAATGTAATCCTATCCCTGCCACTTATTACTTGGGCCCCAGTTTTCTCACCTGTAAAATGACAGATGGGCAGATCCACAGGCAAAGTCCAGTCCACCAGATCTTTCTGTACAAACTAAGAATGGTTTTGAACATTCTTAAGTGGCAGGGTATATTTGTTCTTCAAGGTATATTATCTACCAGCCCCTTTCAGTTTTAAATTTGTGTTTCTGGTGGCAGCTAGGTGGCTCAGTGAATTGAGAGGCCTAGAGATAAAGGGGAGGGTATGTGTGTGTGTGTGGGGGGGGGGGGATTTCTGGATTCAAATTTAGCCTCAGATACTTCCTAGCTGTATGACCCAGGGCAAGTCATATAACCCACCCACCCCCAACCCCACATTGCCTAATCCCTACTGCTCTTCTGCCTTGGAACCAATATATAGTATTGATTCTAAGGCAGAAGGGAAGAGTTTTAAATTAATTAATTAAATTTACCTAATTTGTGGTCCATCTAGAGGTCCTGGACAAGTCATGTAATCTCTCTGTGCCTATTGCCTATTTTCTTATCTGTAAGCCTAGATGGCCTTTCACATCTCTTCCATCTATACACCCAGGTCTTCTTATTTTAAATAACATTTTCTGACTCCAAATCCAGACCTTTTTTTCATTTCATCACATCACTAGTTCTTAGCAAGGACTGTGCATGGTTTATATTTAAGGGATACAAGATGAGGGAAGGGTATTTCCTGGGGTCAAGGGTTCTTGACTTTGGAAAAGATAAAGTGAACCTCCTAGGTTGGCAAGCTCTTTCTTGACAGAAAGAAAAGTGTGTGTCTGTGCTATTTGCACTCTCACATGTTGCCCCTCCCATACAACAGATATCAAAAGCAGGAACTGCATCTGCCATGAATCTAGCTAGTCTCTAGAAAACTCCAGAATTTCAAACCTTGCTGCTTTCTAAGAAAGCCATTCTGCTTTGGAGAACTTGAGATGTTCCTCCTATCGAGTAAAAATACAACACTGATTTCAATCACTGGTCCTATCTGTGCCCTACATAATTCAGTGGAGCAAGGCTAATGGTCTTCTACAGAATAACTCCTAGAATATTTACCAGCCTAGAGAGTGAAGAATCAGTCACAGCTTTAGCAGGTAAAAAAGAAAACTAACCAGGAAAGAGTCCAGCCCTTAAAAGGGAATCATTCTCAGCTCTTGGAGTGGGAAGAGGTTTTTCTTCCAGACCCCTACACCAAAGGGTGTGCATATGAATGCCTACAGACCCCCTAAAAAGGGGCCCCTACCCTAGATCGGTGGAATCAAATGCAAATGGAACTTCACCTGCACATCAGGATCCCTGTGGGTCACATACTGACCTCATTTTAAATTTAATATATCTAAATTTTAATGCATTATAATTTATTGTGCAGTGGAACTACCTGCCCAATTAGAGATACTACACTGAGCAGAAAGTTGGGAGCAGGCCCAATAAGTTAGCCTCAGCTTCCAGGACGGTGTTGCAAAGAGGAATGAATCTGGGGAAGCCAGCTAAATGATCTGCTGGGCAGAGATTCTCCTAGGGAAAGCAGTATGAGGATACAAATGCAAGGGGACACAGAAAATGCATTTCCCAGACCACCTGTGTTCCTTCTATTTGTGTCTGTCTACTCTTTCCTCTGACACAGATGGCACCCTGGGTACACATAGAGAGATAAGTATGCTGCTATTCAGTCATATCCAACTCTTTGTGACCTTGTATATGGTTTTCTAGGCAAAATCTTGAATTGGTTTGTCATTTCCTTCTCCAGTGAATTAGACAAAGAGAGGTTAAGTGATTTGCCCAAGGTCACATATAGATATAGATATAGATATACATATAGATATACATATACATACACACTAGAGATAGAGAGATACTAGAGGGGATACTTTAGAGTTTCAGTTGATCAATACTAGATGACTAATAGATCAAGATTTTGCCTACCCTCCTCCCTCAAATGCCACCCCTTTTTCTTCCCTCTCCCTCCTGCATCCTTTCCCCTCCCCCTCTTAGTCAGCCACCTTCTATGTAACTCAAGGTGAACTGTGAGGTTTAGAGAAGGTACTCTCTCTCTCTTTCTCAAGTAAGGAGGTACATTGCGGAAGATAAGACAAGGATAGAGGATGAGGTAAGAGGGATGGGGTTTTCCCTAGTCTATACAAGAAGTTAGGAGGGTAATAGGAAAATGGCAGTTCAGTCACAACTGTGACACAAAGTCTGTCAGAGAGTCACTAGCAGGGACAGTCAGAGAGTTTGGAGAACAAATACTTTTCTTTCTTTCTTCTTTTAACCAGCCAGATAATCTCAGCTTGATTAATTCAAGTCCAGAGACACAATTAGCTCTTCAGGTTCCAGCTACCACCCTCAGCCACACAAAAACTTCTTCCCTCCCCTCTCAAAAACCAAGAGAGTCCAGTTCAGTTCAGCTGTGGGGTTACCTTCCAACTGTTTTTCCCAAGAATGTTACCTTTTGATTGACAGATGATGTCCTTGGCTTTGTGTTGCATGCTTGGCTTGCCTTGCAGATTCTCTCTTTTACAAAACCCCTTTAAAGGGTCTCAAGGTCCCACACTTTGAGAACAATTATCCTAGGTCAGTGGTATCAAATACAAATAGAAACTAACCTATACATAAGGATCCCTGTGTGTGGGTCACATACTGACATAATTTTAAAATATAACATCTAAATTTTATAGCATTTTATTTTGTTAAATATTTCCCAATCACATTTTAATGTGACTAAAGCAATATTCACGAGGGTTATGGGCTATATCCTTGACATCTCTGGCCTAGACAATGAGCACATATGTAGAGTGCAAACTCTGGCACCTCCATATCCCTATGAGACACATCATAGGTATAGAAGTGAATTAGCGGTTGTTAAAGGGATTTTCTTAATCTTTCCCTCTGTCTCCTGGAAATCAGGATTTCAAAGTAGATCAGAACTGACAAGTTCAGTGAGTCAGTAAGCCAGAGCTGAAGACTGCATTACCTAAGATACCAGGACCTGAGGAGAAGAAAGTAGCCTGCCCTCTGACAGGAAGTTAGTGGGGACAGCTGGTCAGTGAAAAGAGAAAGGAAGCAGCAGACAGACAGTTGAGGGTTTTTTGCCTCTGGGATCTCTAGAGAGCAGGAGGTCTGTCTCTGAAAGAAAGATCTGCTGGCAGTTGGCTACTGACACTTGGGCTGCTATAGAAAACTGATTGAAGGAGTTAATGAGTGGTAGCTCTCTATTATTTTAGGGAGTTAGGTAGTTAGTGAATAATTTATAGACAGAGCAGAGTACAGTAGGCCTGGTATGCCAGGCAGAAGAACCTGTTCTGAGAAGACAAGAGATAGTTTTAGGAAATTTTAGGTAGTTATTATGAATTTTAGATATATTTATAGGGTATAAGATTAATATCTCTTTCCTCTTTTCTATCTTTCTGTCTGTACTTCTTTCTTAGATTAAACAAAGTTTCTGTTAAACTGCTCTCCTTTGTTGAACTCCTTAATTTAACCCTTACAACACTGTTATGAATTGGAAAACTTCTGGGTTATCATATTTTAACTGTAGTTAAGGATCATCTCTAAAACTGCTATTTCTTTGGGCTACCATTTAAGGATATCAACTAATTGTGTATGCTTGGGAAAAATGGAAGAAACTGGTAACAGAGGAGGAGCCTAAAAGATAAAAGATAGCTATGTGGCATGTCTATGAAATGAATTGGGAGAGAATAAGAGATACTTTTTCGATCAGCTTTTTCCAGAATCAATCTTCTAAATGTAAGTCTATCTCATTTTCACCAATGGATTAAAAAATTACATTTATTAAACATGGGATATCTAGGAAAAGGAAAAAGTACGGGGGTTGAAGGACAATAAATAGAAGTTGTAGGTCAGTCAGAAATGGGACAAGTAGAAATAGAGAACGTAAGCTACATACCCCAAAGGGTTGTAACAATCTGTTCTTAATACTTACTTCCTAAAAATTAAACACTTCAATTTTTAAGAGGGTAAAGGAGTCCCAAGACCAAAGTGTTTGAGAATCATTAGTCTATAATCACCTTCTTGAGTTCACTGACATATTTTGTATGTTAAGTCAGGGTTTGGCAAATTTGGCAAAAAAATCAAATAGATCTCAGTTTTGCTTACACATTTTTTAATAATACAGAATAAATTCCTCAGTAGGAATTGTTTCATTTAATGTATTTCTATTTCTATCACCTACCTAGTGCACAGTACCTAAAAATACATTGGGTGCTTAATAAATGATCGTAGATACTTAAATAAATTATTGGTTGATTGAGTTATGGGTTAAATAACTTAGGGAGGCTTTTTCCATTAAAGAACTATGTAACACAAATGGCCACTTTTCCTCTAAATATTACTCTCTATATACACACTCCTTTTATAGATTTTAAAGAACAAATTAACATAGAAGTGGAAATGTTGAACATTAGTACAGCAAACACGGTAGATCATATCTGTCATCCTGTACACTGATCCTGCTCTTTTCTTTGAGGGGTAAGAAAGGAGAAATGTTCAAAGGAATTACAAGCCATGCTCTTCAAAGGGAACTATTTATAGGATAACTAAACAATTCTGGGGAGAGGAGAAGGGAGCAGGGGGAGAACAGGGAGTACTGAAGACCATGAAGTATGTGTATATCCTGCCTAATATTTTAAATGTCAGTGAGGAAAACATCATAAATGTGGTTGTTATTCAGTCATTCAGTTGTGTCAGCCTCTTTGTGACCCTGTTGACCATATACATGCCAATATTGTCCATGATGTTCTCCTGGCAAAGATACTTGGCAAAATACTAGTGTGGGGGACAGTGAGGTGGCTCAGTGGATTGAGAGTCAGGCCTAAGAGAGGAAAACATGGGTTCAAATCTGGCATCAGACACTTCCTAGTTATGACCCTTGGAAAGTCACTTAACCCCTGTTGTTTATCCCTTACCATTCTTCTGCCTGGGAACCAATATATAAGTTTTGATTCTAAGATAGAAGGTAAGGATTAAAAAAAAAAAATATATATATATATATATACATACACACAAGTGCAGTTTGCCATTTCTTTCTCCAATAGATTATGGTAAGAAGAGGTTAAGTGACTTGCCTAGGGTAACATAGCTAGTAATTCCTGAGGTTGGACTGAATTCCAGGATCATATCTCTATCCACTGAACCACCTAGTTGCAGACAATGAAACAGTGTTACAGCAGCACTGCTCAAATGAGGTTTAGTTATATTACCAATTTTACTGGGAAATAAATGACATTGGTTGGGCCAACATTGTATCTTCAGCATACAATCTAGACCCTGACCTCAAAGGCAGTCAGACTGGAAAGACAAAAGTAACAAAACAATAAGATAACAAATGCTAAACTATGTGTTACTGAGTATAAGTTCAATAATAGCATAGAAGTCCTAGCACCATCCCAACAAAGCAATCCAGGAAAAATGAAGATAAGGAATTGGTTCAAGTTATTACACAACAGCAGTTAAAAAACCTTATATAATCAGTTGTAAAGGAAGACATGAATCCCCCCCAAATAACTGAAAATTTGTCATCTAACCCCAAAACGATATTGACTCTAGAAACAGGCAAGTGTGCACCTCAATAATCATAATGCTAACGAAATTGTTACCCAAATTTAAGCAGTATTCTGTGAATTTTAAAATGACTCCACCCTTCTCAGACTGTACTTTAGAAGATCTGATTTAGCTATTTCCTGATTAGTAACAATGGAGATACTTGGTCTAACAGAATCAAGTCTTGAGAACTCTACATTTCTCCACCCTACTTAGTTTAACAGGAATGCAGGAATGCAGGAACGTCTGCACCTTACTCAAGGATTAAGTATCTGAGAAGATGGCCTTCAACCAACATGTGCAGAAATAGCGGACCCCTGGGCTGTCCTAAAGCAAACTAAGCTAACATTGGTACAGATGAGATGCAAGAAAGTGATGTAAAACTGTCTATATAAAGCATGTCACTTCCTCTCTTCAGCCTCTTTTCCCGGAGAGGCATCTCTGTCTGGCAGCATGCTAAGCATTCTGATATCTTGGTGTGGTAGCAGCTATTTGTCTGGGTTTTGGCGGTGAGTTTGCCCTTGAGCTAATTCAGGTTCAGGCATCTTGGCTGAACCCTCTTGGAGTTCAGGCTGATTCCTTCCTCTTTTACTCTCCAAAACCTTACTTTCTAGAGCCTCTAATCTTCCCACCCGGTACAAGCCAGGCATGAGAAATCCTACACCCTTTCCTTCTCCCTTCTTAAATTTCTTTCCACTATATTAGTTAAATCACCATAAATTTCCAGACTGACTTGGGTAAATTTTTTTTTATTATTTGGGATATCCATGGTGACCAATAATTAATATAATTTAGGTTACAATGCTAAAATTATCCTTTACAATTCTTATCATTACTCTTCCTTCCCCAACCTGGATCTCAATTTTGAAAAGCCTCAAAAGTTGTCAGATTCTATGCTCAATTAATGGATTGTATCAACAATGATATGACAAATGACCATTACTTAAAAGGGTCCAATAAATTTCAAGCTTTGCTGACAATACAAAAAGCCAGACTAATTATCACTCTGTTCACCATATATAGATATATAAAGTTATTTTCCTGTATGACTTTATACTTTATTCTCAATACTGTCTCCCATCAAACTTAAGCAAGTCCAATAAGAAGTTAAGGATAAATATCACAACAGAAAAGCTGAGAGATTGGTTTATATACTATTCTAGCAAATATTTGGAACACTATAGCTATTTACATAATATATGGAATGGAACTTAATATTAAAAAACAAAATAAAATCTGTGTCCTTGTGCCCTTATTTTAAGGATAATAATGTGGTTTGGGGTTTTTTGTCTAAGATTCTGGTACTGCCATCAGGTGAGCTGTAATGCTTGACTTTCGGTTTAGAGGTTATGGTGTATTTAAGAATGTCATAAAATCAGAATTGGAAGATATCTTGAGAGACCATTCCAACCCCTCAGTTTGGAGGGTTTTTTTTGGTGGGGGGGAGGGGTATTGAGGGAAAAGTGCAGAGACCACTCACAGGTCAAACCATAACTAACTGGCAGGAGAGCTTTGCTCTGCTCAGTTTCTGAGCTGAAGTAGTTTGTCATTCCATAGATAGCCCAGTTTCTACTCTCCCACTCTCAGCCAAAGGGCTCACCATACAGGTGACTGATCCAGTATACACAACAGATTGGCTTAGCCTTTTGCAGCTCAGAATTCCCAAATTCAATCTACTAGCTTCAGTCTACACAGTATCTGGGATTACAGGACTGTGCCATATACCTTCACCAATCATTTACATTCAAGATAAAAGAAACTGAAATCAAGAAACCAATGACTTGCCTGAAGTCTCCTAGCCAGAAAATGGCAGAGCTAAGACATGACTAATCTCCTGACTAGAAGTGCAAGGATATTTCCACTATGCCTTCACTGGCCTCAAGAACCAGGATTCCAGGATAAGTGGTTTCATCAAGATGAGTTCTTCTTCCACTCACACAGATGGAAAACCCCTTTACTACTTACTGTAAAGCACCTTTATGAGGTTGTGCTGGACAAAAGACATTAGCACTTGACATTCAAACCTCTGGAAAAAAGCTTCTCCAAACTTAGCTAAGCTAATCACCTGACCAAAAACACACTACATACAATCCTCACTTGTGCATATATTAAAATCTGCGCTATAATATCCCTTTAGATCTCAAAGTCACCTCTAAACTAGAGTGTAACATCAATGTAGGCACAGTCATTGCAATAAAAATACTTGTTGGGGGCAGCTGGGTAGCTCAGTGCATTGAGAGCCAGGCCTAGAGATGGGAAGTCCTAGGTTCAAATCTGGCCTCAGACACTTTCCAGCTGTGTGACCCTGGGCAAGTCACTTGACCCCCATTGCCTAGCCCTTACCACTCTTCTGCTTTGGAGCCAATACACAGTATTAACTCCAAGACAGAAGGTAAGGGTTTAAAAAAAAATACTTGTCAAACTTGTTTAAGAAAAAACAATTAAAACTTAGTTGAATCTATTGGTTCCTTCTACCTTTACTTCTATGAAAGTAAGCCCCAGACTTATCCTTTCACTTAATTCAATTCCATTCAACATAATTCAACTAATATTTATTATTATAACATATTGTAAGCAAGACTGCACCATAATATACTATTATCATTATGAAGTTCATAATAGTAAAAAATATTTTGTATCTTGTTAATCAGATGTCTTTCAAGGGGGAAGAAAAATTGGAAGGAATTTTACAAACCTCCTAAGAATGCTCTTTAGTACTGAAATTGAATGTTTACATAAAGTCACACACACACACACACACACACACACACACACATACATATACCATCTCTGCCTCTATCTAAACTGAAAGCAAAGATTCAAAAATAAGAGAGAATTCTGGGACAGTATGGTTTTAATCAGTTTATAATACATAAAAGCTCTCCATACTGCTGATTGGATATGTTCTTTACATTTAAAATCACTGAGCCAAATACTATTTATCATTTCCTCACCAGAAGGGACAAGACAGTAGATCTTTTCACTTCTTAAAGAAAGTTGGCCTTTGACAAAATACAACACCCATTCCTATTGAATACACTAGAAAGTATAGGAATAGAAGGGCCCTTTCTCAAAATAATAAACAGTATATATCTAAAACCATCAACAAGTATCATCTGCAATAGGGACAAGTTAGAAGCCTTCTCAATAAGATGAGAAGTGAAGCAAGGATGCCCATTATCACCTCTATTATTTAATAATGTACTAGAAATGCTAGCAACAGCAATTAGAGAAGAAAAAGAAATTGAAGGGATTAAAGTAGGCAGTGAGGAAACTAAACTGTCACTCTTTGCAAATGATATAATGGTATACTTAAAGAATCCTAGAAAATCAACTAAAAGGCTAGTGGAAATAATTAACAACTTTAGCAAAGTTGCAGGGTATAAATTTAACTCACATAAATCATCAGCATTTCTATATATTTCCAACAAAACTCAGCAGCAGATGTTAGAAAGAAACTCCATTTAAATCACTCTAAACAATATATTTATTATGAACTTTAGATTACTCCACCCTATCTAGTATAACAAAATCAGGAATGTCTACACCCATACTTAACGATTAAGTATCTAGGAGGATGGCCTATGATAGGCATGTGCTAGCAAATGACAAATCAAAAACAGCTGACAGACCCCTGGGCTGTCCTAAGTCAAGCTTAAGCTACCATTGGTACATGTGAGATGCAGGAAAGTAATGTAAAACCGTCTATATATTTCACGTCACTTCCTTTCTTGGGCTTCTTTTGTGGTGGAGATGTGGCTGGCAGCAGCTTACTGAGCGTTTTGGCATCTTGGTGTGGCAGCAGCTATTGTCTGGTTTAGCGGTGAGTTTTCTTGATACTATACTGGAGGAAGCCTAGTGATCTAGTTCAGGTGAGGCTCTTCTCTGAGCTCTCTCAGGATTTAAGCTGATTTTTCCTCCTTTACCTTCCAAACACTATCCACTTAGAAGCCTCTAATCTTCTTCAGAAACCTTGTGGTGGAGGACATTGAACTCCCCCTGGCACAGGCCAGGCAGATGAAGTCCTATAACTTCCCTCTCTTCTCCTTGAGTTCTTCCCTCTATATTGATTAAACCACCATAGATTTCCAAACTTACTTGGGTATTTTCTTTGGGATATTCCCTGGCAACCAAAAATCAAACTTAGATTAGGTCACAACCCTAAATTATCCTTCTATTAGGAATCTATCTACCAAGACAAACACAGGAATTGTATGATCACAACTATAAAACACTTGTCACACAATTAAAACTGGATCTAAATAATTGGAAAAACATTAATTGCTCATGGATAGGATGAGCTAATAAAAATCACAATCCTACCCAAATTAATTTACTTATTCAGTGCCATACCTATCAAACTACCAAAAAGCTTTTTTTATAGAATTAGAAAAAATTATAACACTTCATCTGGAAAGAACAAAAGATCAAGAATATCAAGGGAAATAATGAAACAAAATGTGAAGGATGGAGGACTAACAGTACCTGATCTTAAGCTACTATAAAGCAGTGGTAATCGAAACAATATGGTACACCTCACACCTAGCAGATTGGCTAACATGACAGCAAAGGAAAGTAATGAATGCTGGAGGGGATGTGGCAAAGTAGGGACATTAATTCATTGCTGGTGGAGTTGTGAATTGATTCAACCATTCTGGAGGGCAATTTGGAACTATGCCCAAAGGGCGATGAATGTCTGCCCTTTGATCCAGCCATAGCACTGCTGGGTTTGTACCCCAAAGAGATAATAAGGAAAAAGACTTGTACAAGAATATTCATAGCTGCGCTCTTTGTGGTGGCCAAAAATTGGAAAATGAGAGGATGCCCTTCAATTGGGGAATGGCTGAACAAACTGTGGTTATCTGTTGGTGATGGAATACTATTGTGCTAAAAGGAATAATAAAGTGGAGGAATTCCATGGAGACTGGAACAACTTCCAGGAAGTGATGCAGAGCAAAAGGAGCAGAACCAGGAAAACATTGTACACAGAGACTGATACACTGTGGTACAATCGAATGTAATGGAATTCTCCCTTAGTGTCAATGCAATGTCCCTGAACAATCTGCAGGGATCTAGGAGAAAAAACACTATCCACAAGCAGAGGACAAACTGTGGGAGTAAAAACACCGAGGAAAAGCAACTGCTTGACTACAGGGGTTGAGGGGGCATGTCTGAGGAGAGACTCTAAATGAACACTCTAATGCAAATACCAACAACATGGAAATGGGTTCGAATCAAGAACACATGTGATATCCAGTGGAATCGCGTGTCGGCTATGGGGGCGGAGGGGAGAAAATTATCTTTGTCTCCAATGAATAATGTTTGGAAATGACCGAATAAAATAATGTTAAAAAAAAAAGAAAGTATACAGTCGTATACAATATAATAAATAAATTATATATATATATATATGTGTGTGTGTGTGTGTGTGTGTGTGTGTGTGATTTAAAAAAACAATATGGTATTGGACAAGAGAGAGAAGTGTGGATCAATGTAATAGACTAGGGGCAAATTGCCTCAGGCAGTTAGTATTCAATAAACCCAAAGATCCCAGCTTTTGGGACAAGAACTCACTATCTGACAAAAACTGATGGGAAAATTGGGAAACAGTATGGAAAAAATCAGGTCTAGATCAACATCTCACACCCTAAACTGTAAAATTGAGATTTGAACTCTGGACTTCAATCCCCACAAGCCCTTGCTCCACTTCCCCAAACTGCTTTGTAATCTCATGCAATTCTGAGGTGGGCAAGATCGAGAAGGTATTTAAGCTGATTGTAAAGCTTTTGAGCTCTTTTGGACTTCTGTTTTGGGGCAGATGTGGCTCTTTTCATAATGTAGGTGAGGTTGTGTCTAGGCCTCTCTGTGGCCTGGACACGTGTTTTCTTATCCTGTATTTTCTTTAATCCTTAACTTTTAATAAACCTCTAAAAAATATAATACTCCTTGCAGAGAGAAACTAATTTCTACCTGCCTCAGTCTCCCCTAAATTTTAACTGTTACAAAACCAAGATAAAATAAAAATGGCTAAGTGACTTAAAAATAGGGAATGAAATAATAAATTAGGTGAACATGGAATAGTATACCTGCCAGATCTGTGGAAAAGGAAGGAATTTTAGACCAAGCAAGAGATAAAGAACATTACAAAATGTAAAATGAATGATTTTGATTACATCAATTAAAAAGGTTATATACAAACAAAACCAATGTAACCAAAATTAGAAGGAAAGCAACAGAGAAAAAATCTTTATAACAAAACTCTCTGACAAAGATTTAATTTCCCAAATATAGAAGGAAGTAAGTCAAATTTACAAAAACATCAAGCCATCCCCCAATCAACAAGTAGTCAAGGGATATGAATAGGCAATTCTCAGATAAAGAAATCAAAACTATCAATTCATATGAAAAAAATATTCTAAACCCCTCCTGATTAGAGAAATGCAAATAAAAATAACTCGGAGGTGCCACCTTACACCTAGCAGATTGGCCAATATGGCAGCAAAGGGACGTGATAAATGTTGAAGGGGATGGGGTAAAATTGGGACACTAATATACTGTTGTGAATGGGTCCAACCATTATGGAGGGCAATTTGGAACTATGCCCAAAGGGCTTTAAAAGAATGCCCTTTGATCCAGCCATAGCACTGCTGGGTTTGTACCCCAAAGAGATAATAAGGAAAAAGACCTGTACAAAAATATTTATAGTCTCGCTCTTTGTGGTGTTAAAAAATTGGAAAATGAGCGGATGCCTTATGATTGGGGAATGGATGAACAAACTGTGGTATATGTTGGTGATGGAATACTATTGTGCTCAAAGGAATCATGTACTGAAAGATTTCTTTGTGAACTGGAAAGACCTCCAGGAATGGATGCAAAGCAAAAGGAGCAGAACCAGAAGAACATTGTACACAGAGACCTATACATTATGGCACAATCAAATGTAATAGACTTTTCTACTAGTAGCAATGCAATGAGCCAGAACAATCCAGAGGAACTTATGAGAAAGAATGCTATTCACATCCAGAGAAAGAACTATGGGAATAGAAATGTAGAAGAAAAACACATGATTAGTCATGTGGTTCAATGGGGATGGGATTAGAGTTTTGATGTTAAAAGATCACTCTATTTCAAATATGAATAATATGGAAATAGGTTTTGAATAATGTTACATGTATAACCTAGTAGAGTTGCTTATCAGCTCCAGGAGGGGGAACAGAACAGGGAGTGGGGAAAATCATGAATCATGTAACCATGGAAAAATATTCTAAATAAATAATTATGAAAAAAATTAAAAATTACAAAAAAAAGAAAGTTGGAGGTGGGAGGAAGGACCCCGAATTCTAATAAACCAAAGCTGTTCTGACTTTCTTTGCATTTGCCAATTTCATCTCTAGTGATCATCACCTTAATCTCTGGGTATAAGAGAAAAAATAGAGCTGGGGCCAGAGACTTTCTTTTGATGAACAATGGCAGCCACAATGTGAAGGGCGCTTCAAAGTTTCTAACTGCCTTCAGCTATAAGGTTAGTCTGAAACCTCTTCTTCAGTTTTTGTTTTGTTTTGTTGTGTTTTATTTTGTTTTGTTTTGGCTGAGAGACAAGAGTTTTGGGGAAGAGTCACAAAAGTAAAAAGAAAAAGAAAAAAAAATCCCTTTCTCCTCACAGGAAGTTTGACATAAAACTAAAACTAAAGGGATACTTCACCTTAATTCAACATAAGGTGAATGCTTCATTTCCACAATGTTACTTTTAAGGGCATATAAAGGACACTACAAACTTTCTACCTTTTGCCATTCGGTGAGTCTGCTCCAAACTTTGATTGCTGAATTCCATTCCTGGGTTAGTATCACTTCATCTAGTACTCATAACAGTAAGAAGGGAGGGCACAATACCATTATTGTACTGTTTAGGCAAGTTTCCATCTCCTTGGGCTCTAAGTCCTTCTTGTGTGAGCTAAAGTTACAGCAGCCTATTGCAGTCAAGATTTTGAGAATCATGACTGGTCCTGGTAATTTTTCACAGTTTGATTGAAATCATTGAATTCTCTTATTTTAGGTATGAAAACAAACATTTCATGTCTTTAATAACTCTGAAATGTCTAACTTTGTGCTAATTACTACCTTTCTTACATAGGTAGCTGTTATATAATAGAACTCTGCTATGAAGAAAATTTACTTTCAAGGTGAATTAAATTATTTTTCCATGTAATATAAGTGTGATGATAGAAATCACTCCCTAAGTTTGTCCTACCCTGAACCTCATATTTTGCATGTACATGTTGCAGAGCATAGGGGCATGGAGGATAAAAGGTGTGGGGTGGAGCTGTGGCTCTCTCTGGCTCTCTGTTGGTGCTGGAGGGCTTTTCAGCTTAAGCAGCTTGAAGGGTTTGGGATTTCAGCTTAGGTATTTTTCTAGATAGGTGAGATTTTCTGTCCCCTTCCTTCATTTCCCTTTTTCATATATCTCCATTTTTATTAAAATTACATTGTTAAGAGCTACTAACAGACTTCTGACTTGAAAGTAAATTTTATAATGGCAACCACAATATTTTATTAATATTACACTTAATAATTTCACTTTTCATTTATTACAATAAGCTTCTAGAGGGTAAGAGCCTTAGGGTATTTATATTTAGAGGAGAACATGTGATAGATTTTCAAAAAATACTACTCTTAGTGGCAGCTACTACATCCACTTTGCACAATGCTAAATACACTTCTAACACAGATTCTTGGAATGAGAAACTGCTAACAGTGAAGGAAATATGGCCAAAATGCAACATTCAGCCAGGTGACCTTATCAGTATATAGTGAGATATGGCTTCCTCTGAATTGTGCAAAGAGAGTGTTTCCCAGTTTCACTTAAACAGCATCCCAAATTTTGATGACCACATGTATTCTTACATTAGTAGAACTCTGCTCATTAAAACAGCCTGGAGATTATTGTAGGCTGTGCCTGACTGGGGCTGCTCTAGTGCTTTGGGTTTAGAACTGAAATGAAATGAGATATTCATGGAGCAACTGACAGTTGGAAGTTTACTTAGCCGTAATAGGGGAAGGAAATTTAGTAAAGATGATTCAGCTGGGCACAGGTTCCCTGCCTCCTTGCTGGCCGTATTGGTCCTCTGGCCAAATTACTGAGGAAGCAGCTTCTGGCTCCCCCCTGTGCTAGCTTTTGGAGGAGGCCCACCAGGAAACTGTATCATCAGTCTGAACAGTAGTCCCCTGAGAGAATTAAGATTTTTCAATACCTTTTAAAGAAAAAACTAGCCTAAACCACATGGCAGATATTGCTCCAAATATAGGTCTTTACCACTTAGCAAAAACTACTGTTACTGAATTATGAGTGGTGCGGCCAAGAAGAAAATGGAGACAAATACATGAACAGTTTTTCATCCTTTACACTCAAGTTTCTCCATGTACGTTAAGGACTCAACAACTATTTTTTATTGCTAGAAAAGGGAAGGAGACATAAAATGCAATCATACATATTTAACAAATCCAAGGACTAAAAAATTAAGCTAAACTGAAAAGAAATCAGACTTGATACATTTGCTTATGCAATTAAATCCCACATTGTTTCAAAGCTAAAGATGTAATCTACTTTATAGGTTAACTTCTTCCTAGATTCCTATTACTCATTACTATTAAATGAATCGCTACTACAAAGATATTGCTAAATACAATAAAACCTCATTTAATTCAGGCTTTATTCATTTGGAGTTCCTGATAATCAGCTGAGATAAAATTTACCTTTAATAAGTCACTTCTAAGCCAGACAAGTTTAAAGCAAGATGGAGATAAGTTCAAACCTTTAAAAGAAATCTCATGAACAGGATGATTTCAGAAAAAAACAAAAAAACTTAAGTTTAGAGAAAAACCTGGAAAGACTTCTATGAAGTGATGCAAAGTAAAGTGTGCAGAACCAGGAGAACAATGTATATAGTAACAGAAATATTATAAAATGGTCAATTGTGAAGGATTAAAACATTATCAGCAAAGCAAGCTTCCATGATAATCACAAGGGATGCATAAAGGAAATGTTACCCACAGCTTAAGAAGGAACTATTAGAGTCTTAGTGCAGATCAAAGTATTCCATTTTCTACTATATTACCTTCATGAGATTCTTATTGTATGTATGTAATTCTATATGTTTCTTCTATCACAACATGGGCAACATGGAAATTGGTATAGCATAAAAATATTAGTATAACTACCAAACTATTTACCACCTGGGGAATAAGGAGAAGAAAATCTGAACCCTAAAATGTCAGAAAACAATTGTCAAAAACTGTTTCTAGGGGGCAGCTGGGTGACTCAGGGTATTGAGAGCCAGGCCTAGAGATAGGAGATCCTAGGTTCATATCTCGCCTCAGACACTTCCCAGCTGTGTGACCCTAGGCAAGTCACTTGACCACCATTGCTTAGTCCTTACCACTCTTCTACCTTGGAACCAAATGCACAGTACTGATTCTAAGATGGATGGTAAGGACTTAAAAAAACAAACAAACTTTCTATAGGTAACAAACAGATATCTTAAATTAAACAATGAACAAAGAAAAAAAAGGAAAAGGTATCTTTCCACTCACCCTCAAATAAAGGGAGGAATCTAACTTAATAATAAAGTATCAGTCTTATCTTTTTATGAAGTAACTTCTTTAAGGGCCCTGGAAAAGCAAATTCCATTAGTAAAGCAAGACTTCATTAGTAAAAAAAAAAAAGTATGTCATTCATGCTATTTTAATAACATTTATTTTTAAATATTCTATATTTTAGTGCCCAAGTATAGTTTAGATTATTCATTAATTTCAGGTGGCTTCTGTCCTCCCCCACCCGCACCCCACCCCAATTAGTTCTAACAAATCAGCATATTCTACAAGTGGTTTTATAGGCTGGTAAAATCAGAAATACAGCATTCTAAAAATATCTAATCCCCACTAATTTCTCAGGCAGCAGACAACAGATCAAAACAAAATATTCAAATGAGCATAATTCACTCAGCTTCCAGATATACATTGTTTTTAAAAGATTTTTAACTCTGATGTCCTCTAAGGAAAAACTGTTTATGTGAAGGCCAAAGGCATTAAGCTCAGCAATCCAAGCCAAAAGGAAACATGAAGTCCTTGGCCCCATCTTCAAATGAAAGTTCATTCATTCACTCCCATAATCCAGGAGATCTTTATAATCAACAACACCCAGCTGCCACCTGTACTAATCTTAGCATCAAGTTACAGAGAATTATCAGACAGCACAAGGTTCTTTTTAGATATGAAAAGAAAGCTTGGAACCAAAAGGGTATTGTCATGAGAAATAAGACAAGTCTCCACAAGTTGCACTCATGTAATTTTTAAAAAATCATTATCATTAATCCTCTACTGTTTGGCCACCAGATGATTTTTTTTTTGGCCGAAAAACTACCCACACCAACAATTCATTAATATAACAAAGTAATCATTGGTCTAGTTTTAAGATATCTCCAGAGTTTAGAGTTTTAAAAGTGGACCAGAACTTCCTTAGAAAGTCCTGCATCTGTGTTTATTTTTACTTGATACAGTGTGCCTTCCTGAATTATAGGAGGAAAAAATGAACTAAAAAAGATTCATTTGTCCACTCTGCTCTAGGGAGTCAGGATTCTTGGTGTGATTCAGTTTTGTCTTGCTATCTATTCATGTACTATGTCTAGTCCTTCTAGATTAATGAGTTGTCAATCTGAGAGGGTAGAAAGAAGTCCCTGAGGGATTAAGAGAATCTGTAACCTCTCAATATTCCTCTGCTGATTACCTCAACATTAAACAGTTATTAGACACCTGCTGTATTCCAGGCACTGTGCTAGGCACTGAAGATAACAAAGACAAAAGGGAAAGTTTCCCTCTGGCTGCTGCTTAAAGTTCAGGAGAGATAAAGGCAGTGGGGAGATTAGCACCTTGGGCCAGAACCCTTCCCACCAGAAGAGAGAAAGGCAAGAAGTTGAAGGTAGGGTAGGACAGAAAAAGTAATAATGGTTTTATTTTAAACACACACACACACACACACACACATACACACACACACATACACACATGAATGACTGGTTGGGGGTGAGAATGCCCTAGAGACTTCGTAGCCCTATTTTCAGTCATCAGTCTATAATTAGTATTAAAGGGAACTGTGATATTAATCAAACTATGAAAGTAATGTTCAATTAGAGGTTAAGGACAAATTGAGGATTTTCTCCATATTATATTAAGAAAAATTTGAAGAATCATATTCATTACCTTTTTAGGCCTACTGAGGTAGAAATAACAGCTTAATTAACTAAAACAAAACTGTGTGGAACAATGTCTTGGATCTTGGAGTCCCAATGACAACCCTTACCTGGATGACCTTGGGCAACACATTTATTTCTTCACCTCTAATATGAAAGTTACATAGAATCATGGTTGTCTTTTAGGGCACAGTGGATAGAGTTTCAGATTTGCAATCAGGAAGTTCAAATGGAGTCATGAGTTCCAATATGATCTCAGACACTTAGTAGTTGTGTGAACTTGGGCAAGTCATTTAACACTGTTTACCTTAGTTTCCTCATCTATAAAACAAACTGGGGAAGGAAATGGCAAACCACTACAGTATCTCTACTAGGAAAATTCTAAATGGGGTCAAGTGGCCATGACTAAAAACAATTGAAGGACACCACCTCATAGACAAGCAGAGTCGTGGAGAGAGCATGGAACTAGAAATCAAAAAACCTACAATCTAAACCTGGTATTTCTAATCCCTACTGGCTGTGTGAGACACTGTAACAAATCACCTAAGGCAGAGGTGAAAATCTAATGATATAATGTATAAAATTCATTTTGAAAGAGCTTGAAACCTACAAAGCACTAAGTAAATGTAGGGTAGAATGTATTATTACTAGAGTGTAACAATGTAGTGAAAAGAGGGCTAGACTTGGAGACAGGAGAGACTTGGGTCCAAATCTGGTCTCTAATTAAAAAAAAAAATTTTTTTTTAAACCCTTACCTTCCATCTTAGAATCAATACTGGGTATTGGTTCTAAGGCAGAAGCATGGTAAGGGCTAGGCAATGGGGGGTCAAGTTGACTTGCCCAGGGTCACACAGCTAGGGTGTGTCTGAGGTCATATTTGAACCCAGGACCTCTGGTCTCTAATATTGACTAGTTATGTGATATACTGAGCAAGTAACTAGATCTCTGTAAAACTGTTCATTGGTTTTTTTTTTAACTAATTTGCTTTGTTTATTACATTAAAATTCCCAGGTATATCTCCCACACTCCCTCCCCTCACTAGAGAAAATTTAACTTCACCCCCCCCAAAATATATATATATATATATATATGTATGTATGTTTAAGTAAAACTATGTTTTGCTTATTTCTATTTATCATTTCTTTCTCTGAGGTAGACATTCTTCAGTGAATATTTCTGTTACTGTATATGATGTTCTCTTCGTTTGCTCATTTCACATAATTTCATAATTTCATGTAGATCTTTCCATGTTTGTTTTTGTTTGTTTTTAGTTAACCTGCTCCTTGTTTTAGGGCACAAACAGTATTCCATTACAATCATATGTCACAACTTATTCAGCTATTCCCCAAATGATGGGCATCCCCATAATTTCCAGTTCTTTGCCACAGTTTGTTCAAAGAGAATAATAATGTTTCTTACCTACTTCAACATGCTTTGCAGATCTTCCAGAAGCAGGCAGTATTGTAGTGGTGATGGTAATAGAATACTGTGGTTAAAGTATATAACACCACACTGAATTGCTACTGGCTAAATGACCATTTCACAGATATCAAAAAACACTCCAAATCTCAAAAAATTCAGTAATGGAATAAAATCACAAGAATGACTACTCCCTATCCCTCCAAAAAGAAACTCCAAAGAAACAAAAACAGAAAAGCAATCTATGGTAGTGTCCTTAGAAAAATTTTCTGGTGATTAAATCTAAAAATGGGCAGGGGAAGTTAATCTCATCTTCAAAATAGCCATGATAAAAGGCTGATAAAACACAAAGAAGGTATCTGAGAGCAGGGAACATGTGTTTTAATAACCTTTCATAATAAGCTTTCAGTATTCATAAATACATACATATTAGTTTTGTTATAAAAAGAAAACAAAATTGACAAGTTTTTTACTCAAGATATACTTTAATAAATATTCCTAAAGACAAGTATTGGTAATTCAACCGCCCAATTCAAAGAGAAACATAACAATGACTGTTTATAATCCCATATCAATTACATTGATTTTGGGCCCTTTTTATTTCTTTCTTTTCACCAAAATGGAAATCATGTGAATGGAAAATGTTTTTTGTAACCAGTCATGTGCTCCAACTAACAGCAAAGCATAAAGGGATCCAGATTCTTCTTTGTTAATTTTGTTCCAGTTCAAGGTGAATGTCAGAAAGCATACCAACTTTTCAGTTTGCCATGACTGCAGATGACATTGAAGGACATAGCTGCATAACCAAAGAATTCTCCTATGCAAATCCGATGGCACTTAGGAAATAGAACACATACAACCAGAAAAAGCTAAGGGATAAAGACATAGTAAATATTTTCTATAGTTTAACCAATGTAACATCTAGGATGAAGCTGTTATGCTTTTCTCTTTCACGGGGGTGAGTTAGGGTGTCTTTGGTATCTCATGAATGAACCATATTCTCATGAGAGAGAAGAGGGTTAGGTTATTTTTCCCTCATTCATTCTAACATCAGTAAAAATGGAAATGAGGTAGAGATGTTATCCACCAGTGGAAGTTCAAAATGGGAAAAAAAAATTGTTATAGTGAATTAATCAAGCATGTCACCATTGACTCCATCTACAAAAATAACCCTAGGAATTTCACGAGTTTTAGGAAATGATGTTTTTGATTACATAAAAATTTTAAGATTCTTTGCATAATCATCTTCTGATAAAGGTTTAATATCCAAGATATATAAATCACTAACCAAAAAAATCCAAGAAAAACTGTTCCTCAATAAAAATTATCCATAGACACCAAAATGTTTATATTAGCACTTTTTAGAATAGCAAACACCTGAAATAAAAAACGACTAAGGAATGATCTAACACACTTTGGTACATGAATTAAAAGGAATATTATTGTAATGTAAGAAGTGGTGAATGAGTTCTACGGAGAAGCACAAGACATGAATATGATGAAATGGGAAGCAAGCAAAGCCAGGAAAACAACACATACAATTCCTACAATAATGAATATGGAAAAAGCAAATACAAAGTAACTGAGATTGAATGCTGAAATATTACAAAGAAGCTTGGTCCCCAAAGAAAAATGAAAAGACTCTTCCCAACACTCCTTTGTAGACATTAGTCTCTACTGGGATAGGATGCTACATATAACAGGGTTTTGTCTTTTTCAATATACTGATAATATTTTGCTCTTTTTCTTTCTTTTTCTAAAGAATTCTTTGTTATAATCAATGGCTTTCTGGGAGGGGGATGGAAAAGATATAAGGGAAATCTGAAATCTAGGCAACAGTTAAAAAAAAGACACCAATAAAATCTTTTTTTTTTTTTTAATGTTCACTTACATTCACAAAATAACCCTAGGAAGGAAACATGGATAAGGATTACAAGAGACCTCCATGACCACCTAAATTGATAGCCTCCTTTTACAGATAGCCCACAAAGATGATATGACTGACTTGCCCAACCACACACAGAATATCAAACTGAGTTTCAAAACCAGATTCTCTAAATCTAAATCTCTCTTGCTTTTCCATTATATCATACTAACTTCTGATTCTTACACCAAGCCCTCTGTGGCATTTGATGTTTCATGTTTACTTATTCAATCTTATTCCTACTCATTACCTACCCACACTTTTTCTCCCATCCCATGCAACTATAATGGTCTCTTCCAATCAGAGAAGTGTTTCCCTAATGATATCACATGGCAGTGGATGTACTTTGGCTGGGCTAGTTGAGCAATGTTGTAACAGAAAGGATTATGACATACTAGAGTGGGGAATCTAGGGAGAAGGGTGTGTGTTTGTTCTAAGGGTTATAAGGAGTCACAAGAGAGGTTAGTATAAGACAGGGATAGGTATATGAGACACAGATGAAGTAACACTTCTAAATGCTCATAGGATCAGAAATCCAGAGCTGGAAAGGGTTTAGAGGTCACCTAGTTCAATCTAATTTTACAGATGAGTAAACTGATGCCCAGAGAGGTTAAGTTCCTGCCTAAAGTTATACAACTAGCAAATGGTACAGTGAAGATTTAAACCCAAATTATGTGGCTACCAAATCAGTGGAGTTTTTTGTTGGTTTTTTTTTACTGTACCTCAGGGCCCTTATCTATTATGATTATATAATCATTAATATAACAATAACACATTTATAGAAAGCTTTAAGGTTAACAAAGTACTTTTCTCCTAATTCCCCAATGAATGGATTACTCACAGTTAGTCAATATCATTAGGACTCAGAAAGGGGGCTGTTGACTCCAACCAAGGCCATGCTACCTCCCAATGCTACAGAGTCGGTCTATTTACAAAAAAACAAATTGTATACAAATATATATGCACAAAAATTGTCATTTAAAAGTGTTCTTCCAGCCATTAGTTTTTTTTTCCAAAAATGTGTACTACATTGCAAATAAGCTTCATTACTCAATACCTAACCTTCCCACTTAAAAATGGTTTACTCTAGGGCAGCAGCTAGGTAGCTCAGTGGATTGAGAGCCAGGCCTAGAGATGGAAGGTCCTGGGTTCAAATTTGACCCCAGCCACTTCATATCTGTATGAGCCTGGGCAAGTCACCCACTGCCTAGCCCTTACTGCTCTTCTGCCTTAGAACCAATAATGGGTTTAAAAAACCCAAAACTTTATTCTCTAGATCCCTGGAACTTTGAGAACCCTGAAATCATTTACAAGAAAGATTTGACATCCAGTACAGTGAAAACACTTTCTAGTGCATTTACAGCTAATAAACATTTCTGTGCCTTTGCTTAGCATAGAGGTAGAGCTACTTCCATTGAATAAGGGGGCAACATAATTGCCTGTTAAAAATCATTCAAATAAGATATGTCTAGTACAGTATATAGTTCCAGGTAATCAATGTTCCACTCTCTTTTCTAAAGGTCAGATTGTTTTGGGGAGAATGTCAAAGAAGATATAATTCTATTTGCATAGGGCCTCTATCCCCTCAAAAAAAACAAGCAAAATTAGAATCATCAAATTTTGGAGCCAGATGAGACCTTCAAGATGTTATTATTTTATTTAGATATCTTTTTCTAGGCCTGGAATTTCATCAGTATGGGGAACTTTGGTGAAAGAAACTTTGAACCAATATCTCACACCTTATATCAAGATAAGGTCAAAATGGATATATGATTTGGACATAAAGGGTGATACCATAAAGAAATTAGGGAACATAGAATAGTTTATCTGGCAGATATATGAAGAAAGGAAGAATTTATGACCAAACAAGGGATAGAAAAACATTATAAGATGTAAAATAACTTTGACTATATGAAATTTAAATAAATTTTCTTATGCAAAACCATTGTAACCAAGGTTAGAATGGAAACAACAAACTGGTCAAAATTTTTATAACAGATTTATGATAAAGATCTCATTTCTCAAATATATTGAGAACTAAGTTATAAGAATTCCAGCCATTCCCCAACTGACAAATGGAAAAAGCAGTTTTCATATGGAGAAATCAATGCTATCAATAATCATATGAAAAGATGTACCAAATCACTCTTGATTAGATGAATGCAAATCAAAACAACTCTAAAGTACCACTTCACCCCTATCAGATTGGCCAATATGACTCCACCTTTACTGGAGTCTCCTCCATATCTGGAGAGAGAGAGAGAGAGAGGGAGAGAGGGAGGGAGGAAGGGAAGGAGGAAGGGAGGAAGAGAGGAAGAGAGGAAGAGAGGAAGAGAGGAAGAGAGGAAGGAAGGAAGGAAGGAAGGAAGGAAGGAAGGAAGGAAGGAAGGAAGGAAGGAAGGAAGGAAGGAAGGAAGGAAGGAAGGAAGGAAGGAAGGAAGGAAGGAAGGAAGGAAGGAAGGAAGGAAGGAAGGAAGGAAGGAAGGAAGGAAGGAAGGAAGGAAGGAAGGAAGGAAGGAAGGAAGGAAGGAAGGAAGGAAACTTTCTCTACCAATGCAGACAGTATGGCACAGTTGGCCTTGGAGTCAAGAACACTTGAGATCAAATTCTCCACTCTGATACATACATTGGGGGGAGAGGGGGAAGGGGAGAAGGGAAGGGGAATATGAATACAGGGTAGGTCAATTAAAAAAGTAATTTTAGGAAGGAGAGAACAATATAACTGGGAAATCATTAAAGATTTTGTTCAGAAAGTGACCCCAATCAAGCAAGCAATATTTATTAAGCTAAATTTAGAACTTTATTAACTCAGAACACCAGAACTGAGCCTTGAAGAATCAGAGGACACAAGCAAGAGTCAGAAGTGAAGGCAGAATGAATGCATGCTGTGAGAGGAGGGTATTGGGGAAGACTTGGGAAACAGCACGAAGACTCTAGATGGAATGCTAAGCTCAGGAAGCAGCTAGCAGGCTAGTTCAGCTGGAACATATGGTGTTTGTAGAGCAGTATTGTGAAATAAGTCTCAAAAAGTTTGTGGGAACCAGATGGTAAAGGATTTTGAATGCCAGGGTGAAAAATTTATATTTTGTCCTAGAGGATACATTGGGGATTTTAAATAAGGTAAATAACAATGGTCAAATCTATGTTTTAGAAAAATTACTTTGGCAGCTATGTAGAGGATAGATGAACTGGAGAGGAAAGGAAATGGATAAAAAGAGCTCTATTAGGATTCTACTTCAGTAATTCAAGTAAGAAGAGATGAGGGACCCAACTAGGGTAGTAGCCACATAAGTGCAGAAAAAAAGATCAGATTCAAGAAAGGTTAAGGGGTGAAGAATGATTACATCTGATCATTTAGATGCACTTTGCCCTTCCTATAAATGGAGACAGCAGTAAAAGTCTAATTAGGGAAAAAAATAAACTGATTATGCTAAATGAAAGTAAGCAATGGGGAGGGGAAAATCAATTAACTACTCTTTCTAGCACTGATTGCTGACTTTGTAATTGGTGTTGCAGTAACGTTTTTAAAAAAGCAAAATAAAGTTATTATCTGTCCTACCCACAAATATATGCATATCTATTAGCATACTGAGACTTTCCTGTTGAAGATTCACTGAAACAAAAAAGACAAACTTTGCTACAAAAAGAAGAAAGGTTGGAGGCAGCTGGGTGCTCAGTGGATAGAGAGCCAGGCCTAGAGATAGATGGGAGGCCCTAGATTCAAATCTGAATTTAAGACAGTTCTTAGCTGTGTGACACTAGGCAAGCCACTTAACCCCCATTGCCTAGCCCTTACCACTCTTTTGTCTTGGAACCAATACTATATTGTCCCTCACAATATTGCAGTTCACTTATCAGGGCTTCACTATATCATGGGTTTTCACTATATAGCCAGATTTTGCAGATTAATATCTTACTACTATTTGCCATCATGAGATTGTACACGTCACACTAATGGCTGATGTAATGAAAGGCAACCAACCACAGCACTGTGTTCTGTATCCTGAGCTCTGATTGGCTCAGTGATTGTTGCATCGGTCTGTTAGCTCTCCTGCCCTGTGTGCATTGTTCAGCATCTCTCCTTGTCCACTTCATATCACTATCTGATCACTCACTGAGCCAAGTGTTGCTCTGTGGTGTTGTTTTTGTGAAGTTTTCATAAATTTATTTCAAGCCCTATGCCACCCCAAACATTCTGCACCTTCTAAGGCTTCTGGCAGTGAATGCTGCTACTTTCCAGATTTTTACCTATTGTGGGCATCTCTGAAACATAACTACTGAGATTGGTAGTATAGATTCTAAGGCAGAAAGAAAGGGTTTAAAAAAAAAGGTTACTTCTATTATGAAAGGGAATTTACTATAAAGTATTTTCTGATGAAAGGAGGGTATTCCTACATTTTAATTTTCAAGTGTAACTGGATTACAGTATATTATCAGATCCTGGCAGGTAACTAGTATCATGAATAAATAATACGAATATTACCCTTAACTGCTCACCCATTGCCCTTATCTGCTCATCATCTAAAACTAATTACATTGGTTCTTAGATTATGTGGCTGTCAGTGCAAAATAATCTTTTATATCAGCTGAGTTGAGGGGGAGATGTATTTCAAATCAAATTAATTAGTTTTTCTGAGTAGGTTGAGGTACTTTCCTCCCATCATTCAATTTCCTCCAGAATTTGTGTTGGGAATAGAGGAAAGGGGAGAAATTTTCTTTGCAACTTCAAATGCTGGCTTTGATGAATGACCAAGTAACTATACTTTTCAGACTACGATTACACTAATCTATTAACATAGAAGAGTTCTTCTCCAAGCTGAGCTGGACAAAAACTGAATATTTTATAATTTCTCATACTGGATTAAGAAGACAAAAAGATAAATGAGATGGTACAGAGTGGGAAGACAAATGAGGGAAGCACAGAGTAGTTGGAGGGGCAGAGCAACTGAGTTATGATTGGAATATTGTGAGGAAAGGTAATATATTAATAGGATAATTAATTGCATCAAGTTGAGCAGGTGTTTTCCATTGTTATGCCTAGAGGCAAGATGGTTTTCTATGGGAAAGAATTTCCCAGTCTTTCAGGACAGCAGTTACCTAGTCTGCCTACAGTCCTCCACAGGAATGCCAAGTTTCAGAACAAAACAAAATAAAAAGGCCTAGAATCTTGATTCTATAAAGTGTGAGACAAGTTAAAATACCACTCACTGTTTCTGTTTTATCTAGAGTAAAAGCAATATACAAGTTATAAGGAGTTTAAACTTAAGCCCGATAGTATAAAAAAAAAGAATTCCCTTTTGCTAGAGATGTTCCAACAAAAGCTAGGTGTTAAAAGATGCTTTTCATTTCAGTTTCCATAAACTATTCCTTTACTTCACCTTAGTCACACACAGGGATGGTCACACACTACATCTCACTAATGTTCCATTTCCTTATTAGAAACTCTGACATTTCCCCATCTGACTATAACCTCCTATCATTCCATCACTCCCCATGCCTCACTTCTTCTAAGTGAGAACCTCCTAATCACTCATTTCAGTTTTCTTTCCTTTTCAATCTTGACTCCATTATTGGCTATTTCAACTCTACACTGTCCATAACCCAAACCTCAATTCTAGATGACTTTCACTATATAAATGTCTTCTTTGATCCAACACATGAACGGCTGAACTGAAAAGGAGGTAACACAACTGTCCTAATTAGATATATTAAAAATATACGACCTCAAAACTGGGCTTAGGCTATAGCAAAACAGTTCTTTTTTTCCTTCCTAATTCATTCCCAATCTCACTCCCTAATAAAGCTATTCCAAACCTTATTTCCTCCCTAAACCTATCCCTACACCTACATCTCACTGAAGGACCCTGTCTCTTATTTTACTGAAAAAACTAAGGTCATCTGACATGAATTCACTCTTCTCCCTATCTCTTCATCTCAAAACTCCCAAACATATGTAAAAAATAGACTCGAATACAGGACTACAATCCCCATGAGCCTTTGCTCCACTTCCCCAGAATGCCTTGTAATCTCACCTGGGCCGAGATCGAGAAGGTATTTAAGCTGATTCAAAGGCTTTTGAGAGTCTCTCTCTTGGGTCTTTTGGACTTCCATTTTGCAGCAGGAGCGTCTCTTGCGTGATGTGAGGTTATTTTGTCTAGGCCTCTGGCCTAGGCACATGTTTCTTACTTGTATATTCTTTAATCTTTAACCTTTAACAAACCTCTAAAAAATATAATACTTCTTGCAGAGAGAAACTAATTTCTACCTGCCTCAGTCTCCCCATCTCCCCTAAATTTTAATCTTTACAGATGGCGACCACTAGATTGGATGAGAACTTCTCAAAATTTTTTTAGCCTAGAGAATTTTTTTTAAAGCCAAGGTTCTCCGAGATACTCTTTAGAAAACCGTCTTGATCATCTCCTGCCTGTGGCCCTCTTCGGCTCCTGCTTCTGCTCCTGGCCTCTCACCTGGTGCCTGAGCTGTGCTCCAGCTCCCGGCCCAACCCACCCTGGCGGTCTGTCTCTCACCCATCTGGCCTCCGACCCAGCCGGCTCATCACCCAGATCCTTGGAGCAGATTGCTGAGGACTCATTGTGACCAGCTGGTAACAGTATTGGCCAGGTGGGCAGAGGGGAGAGAAGAGAGGGAAAGGAGACCCGGTAATTTTCCTTTAGGCTAAGCCTCCACGTGGATGGGGGTATTGGCCACAGGGGGATCATATCAGGGGAGAGAGAAAAGGGAGAGGAGAAGAAACAGATTTTTTCAAACAGAAACTTAAAAAGCAATGGGCTGTTTAAAAGGATTTTTGACTGTTCTGGTAATTTCATTGATTTCACCTGCGTGCCAGAAGAAACATTCAGCCCAAAGATTCAACTTTGAATTTGAAAATGGGTGGCTCAGGGAACTGAGAGCATGGTCCTGGGTTAAAATCTGGCCTCAGATACTTCCCAGCTATGGGGCCCTGGACGGGTCCCTTGAAACCCATTGCCTAGCTCTTACTACTCTGCCTTCAGACAATAGACATTTAAATGGATAAGAACCCAAGGAACTTTGAAGAGACTAAAGGCTATATTCTAAGGCATTTCAGACTCCAATGGTTTATAAAAATCTCTGTATTCTATTGCATTTTTTGTTTAAGGTTTAACTTTGTGATTTTAAGTTCATATATTACTGGATTCAATATTATTCTGCTTGAACTGAAGGTTGATTGAATTTATTTTGAATGTACTGAGTTTTGAAATTCTGTTGTTTTTCCCCTATAACTGTGTTGAACAAATATTATTGTGAATAAGCCCATATATAAAAAAACAGCTTTTTTCTATTTTGCTGAGGATAGATGGACTTCAGAACTGGTTATAATTGTATTAACAACCTTTGGAATTTTAATGTGCTAAATACCTCAAATGATTTCATTTTAAAGGTTTTTTAAATATGATTTTTGGAATTTTTTTTTAACAATCTGGTTATTTTTGCCTGCCCCTACCACGAGGTAAGGCCCATTAGCTGAAGTGAAATACATTTTATAAACCCCCAACCTTCCCACATGTGAATGGAAGTTGGGCAGTTAATCTCAGGGCATTTGTATCCCTATAAGCCTCCAAGAAAAAGGAGCACCCCTTTATTTATGCTCTTCAGCTCACTATTTTACTTCTACCAGAATGATATATAGATTTCTTGATTATGTTCTAAACCCAAGATGAGTTTTACTTTGTTTTAAAAAATATGTTTAAATACCAAGGTTGAAGGATTGCTATGTTTGTAAAAATTGTGACAAATGTCCATCAATTCATAGGTTTTAAAAATGTCATACAGCAACTTATGTGAAATATGAAAGTGTGTTTGTTTGCTATTGTAATTAATTGGGCTTTTGAGAATTTTGGGGATTTTGATATCTACATATTTGTACTACTGTATTTTTAAAGATGAAAAAATTGTTAACCTTGTTCAATTCATTTGCCTTCTACTCAGTTTTTTTTATTATTTTTTCTCTCCTTTTTATATTTGAAGCACATGTCACCAGAATTAAGATTTTCTTTAACCTTTTGATTTTTCAGTACTACAAGTGTAAGATACATTTGTCAGAGCATGCCCAAAAGGCTTGTGACTATAAAAATGATGCCACTAATTATTTAAATAAATTACGGGACTTTGCTTAATGATTCTGTCTGATTTCAGGACAAGAGATACACACAAGAGCCATTTCATAGGGCCAAAGAAAGGCCAATCTAGGATGGATTGATGCACTTCTAGGCCAATACAAAGGTCTTGAACCTAGTGTGAAGACTCGAGGTTACTATGTTTAACATGTGTTAAGACATAGGCTTTCCTTGTATCCACACTCACTCTGAAGATACTCACAGACGAGAATCCCCGAAACCTTGGCTCCTATAATCTGGTCCCCTTTTCTGCCTCTCATAGTGTGGTACCTTTCTGTAGTCCTGGCTACTGACTGGGTAAATGCATCATTACTTAGATCATTTTGATTGGGCCCTGATTGAAGGACCTGTTATAGATTTATTTTTCTTCTACTTGGAATTTTTACACATAAGACTTTGATAGTCTATCTTTTCATCCAGAAATTTTTCTTTTCTTTTGGATTTTCTGATGTCTTTTTAATATCTCTTGCCAATTGATTCATATACCTCATACTTCAGCCATGCATCCCTAACTGATTCTGAATCTTTCAATCACCCACAACACAGGGGAATATAAAAAAAATCATTATTTAAATTGCAAAGTTTAAATTCCTTTTGAGAAGAATTTTAGGTAAAGAAGATGCTACCTCTCTGAATCCAGAACTGAACTGTTGGAGAAGCCACCATGAAGAAGCCTCCAGACCACAAGTTGCACAAAATTGAACTTTGGGTATGGTTGATTGAACATTTATTTGTATGTATACTTTTATGCCAAAGGGGACTTCCCCCTAACGGCTTTTTGTCAATGTGTTCAGCAATTATTGGTTTTATTCTTTTTTCTCTTATCCTCACACTATTGTAATCTTTTATGTTTATTATGTTTTTATGATCCTTTTGGGGGAAATTAATTTTTCCAAAAATGATCATACGGGGATAATGTAAAAAATAGACTCGAATACAGGACTACAATCCCCATGAGCCTTTGCTCCACTTCCCCAGAATGCCTTGTAATCTCACCTGGGCCGAGATCGAGAAGGTATTTAAGCTGATTCAAAGGCTTTTGAGAGTCTCTCTCTTGGGTCTTTTGGACTTCCATTTTGCAGCAGGAGCGTCTCTTGCGTGATGTGAGGTTATTTTGTCTAGGCCTCTGGCCTAGGCACATGTTTCTTACTTGTATATTCTTTAATCTTTAACCTTTAACAAACCTCTAAAAAATATAATACTTCTTGCAGAGAGAAACTAATTTCTACCTGCCTCAGTCTCCCCATCTCCCCTAAATTTTAATCTTTACACATAATATCCAGCTCTCAACCTTTTCATCAATCTCTGAAAAGAGGTGGCCCTTCTCTTTGTCAAGACTAACCCTTCTTCATGTACATTTGATCTTTTCTACTGTCTTCAAACATATCCAAGTCTCTCCTAATATTTAAATAAATTTAATAGATTACCATCCCTTGAAATACTACATCTCTCCTCCCTTTTTCAACCTTCTTAAAAAGGCCAGATCTGTACTTACCACCATATCATTCCTTCTTACTCACTAGATACTTGGTAATCTGGTTTCTGATATCATCACTGTCAACTAAAGTTTCCAAAAATTATTAATGCAAAAAATTAATTACAAAAATCTAATGGTTTTTTCTCAGTTCTCAACCTTTGACACTGTTAATTATTCTCTCCTCATTTTTTTTGTGACACTTCTTCCCTTATTCGCCAGTCTCCTTTGCTGACTCATCATTCCATATCCTGCCCCCTAAATGTTAGTTTTGTCCACAAGGTTTTATCCTAGGCCCCTTCTCTTCTTCCATTATACTCTATATTCACACATATATCCAGCTCAAACCTGTCTTCTGAGTTCCACCAATTGCATATTGAAAATCTGTAAAGATTCAGAGGAAAGTCTCCAATGATTTGAGTAGATCCTCTTTGAAGAATTTACTACAAGATGGGGGCAAAAATGGGACAGAATGAAAAATTATAGATGAAATCATGCAGGTGGAAAACTACATAAAGGAAGGAGCGGCCTTCCTAGATAAGATCATGGATCTATGGAAGTATTGAAGTTAAGTCCCTTCCCATTCAAATACTTTGGAATTCTTGGAAGAAAACCTAGGTTAGAGGTTAATTAATTTCTCCAAGGTCATCCCAGCAAATAAGTAGTGGAGTTGTGACAGGCCTTTAGGGCTTGACTCCTGTAGCCTAGTCATTTCTCCATTAGAGCAATGACATTACGTGGTAGAGGAATAAAAATAACTTTATAATCATTAACCTATTCTTTCCCTTTTATTAAATTAAATTTTCTTTTCAAATTACATACATTTATTTTTCTCCCTCTCCACTTCCAATTGAGGAAAAAAGAAAAACAGAATTCTTGTAAAAAAAATGCACAAAATAAATTACTTTATTGGCCATGTTCAAAAATGTGTGTCCCAGTCTGCATATGAATCCTTTACCCCAAGGTCAGGAAATGAGTCTCTTATCTTTCCTTTCTTCTAGACTGATAAACTTTGCATAGTTTCATATCTTCAAAGGCATTCTTCTTTTCCAAATGTAATCCTGCAAAGCTTGTCTATGTGGTATCTTCAAAGTATCTCCCCTACCAGAGACAGCTCAATGAACAGAAATATAGGGATATATAAAAGAGATCTGGCTAACTGGTGGTATCTATTGAATTAGCATAGTTTAGTAAATGCAACAAACTTCCAGTCAGAAATCATAAATTTCTAAATTGGAAGATTACTTAATATAATCATGCAATCAAATAACTCTTCTACCTAAAAAACAGCTTCATAAAAGAGAAGGGAAGAAGCACTAACAAACATGCTTTCATTAGATTTTAAGTTCCTTGAAGGCAAGCACTGTCTTTTTGTATTCCTTTACTTAGCACAGGGCCTAGTACATAATAGGCACTTAGTAAATCTTTATTGATTGATTGAGCTGATTGCTCATATCTATGGCAGAGTTCAAATCCCATCACCCTTCAACTATTCCCAAGAATGAATGGAAAAATGTGGGCAAGAAACTCCTAAGACTGATTTGCCTCCAAAATGGCCACCAAAACAAGGAAATCTCACATAAATTGAGTTAATAGAATAATAATGCTACCATGAAGAGGAAGTATGGGAAAATGGGTAGAGAGGCAGTCCTGGGTTCAAATACTATCTCTGCCTGCCACATAGGGTCATGTTACCCTCTGTTACAGGAAAAGTTTAAGTGTGTGTTTGCAGATGGACAGCAGAGTTCAGAGTTCTGGAATTCTGAAGTAAAGCAGCTACTCTTGGAAAGAGACAGTTGAGCCTGGGGGCTGTGGCTTTTCTCTCTCTGGGTGGACCTGAGGAGATTAGATTGTTCCCTGTGGCATTTGAGTGCCAGATCTTCACATCCTACCTGCTGTTTGGATTATCCTGTTACCCTATTGGCTATTTTATATCTGCTGAATTCCTGTGCTGCTCTTGTGACACCTGACAGCTGATCATGAGACCATCCTTGGACCCTGGGAGACTTGCACACAGACCTTTTCCTTAAGGATCATCAAAAGGGGGATTTAGTGTTAGCTGAGTACAGTAATTTGGGGTTATATAGGGAGTATAGGAGTAGAGTAGGGAAACACTCAGAAGCAATCTCTGTGAAGAGATTTGTAGATCTGGGGAGGTATAGGGAGTTATTATTAGAGTAAGTTATATCCAAATTCCTTCTAACCTGTCCCTATTTTATTCAACAGCAGTTGTTTTATAACATAGGGTTCTTTATGTGTCTTATCTCAGGGTCTGGCTCTGCACAGGGCTTGGGTGGCCTTCCCAAAACCAGGTTACTCTTCTGATACCAGCCTAAATAACATCCAATCCCATCCCCAAATCCCTACCATTTATTTCACCTAGGCAAGTCTCTTATCTCCCAGAGACTCAGATAACTGGTAAAACAAAAAATTGTACCACCTATATTTATTGGAGGAAGTTTCCTAACAATCACAGCTCTAGACCAACACTATCATGAATGACCTTCATATAAGTACTTTAAAAGTTCGCCAAGTACTTCACATATATTATCTCCTTTGAACCTCTGAACAATACTTTTAAGGTAATTAATGTAAGTATATTACAATAAGGAAATGGAGGTTAAGTGATCTTCCCTTTGTCACACACATAATGAACCAGGGTCAAGATTTGACTTCCTGACTGCAAATACAGCACTATCCACAACACCAAAAAGTAGGGAGAAAGGGGAGGAAGGATAATACCAAAGGGTCACAGCTTTGTCACCAGGGTAGGCAAGTGGAATGAGAAAGATTTGAGTCTAGATTTTGCCTCCAATGCTAACTAGCTCTATGATTTGGGGCAAGTCATTTAGCTTCAGTCTCCCTCAGGTTCCTAGTCTGAAAATGGGGATAATAGCCCCTATACTTCAGAATGAATTGTGAAGATGAAATGAGATAATATATATTAAAAGCACTTTGAAAACTTTAAAGTTCTATACAAATGCTAGCTGTTATTATTTTTATTTGCAACAAGCCAATTATGTCAAAATATTGCAGAATAATTTTCTTATCTAATTTGTTACAAATGAAAGCTTCTACTGGGTGGGGATAGTGAAAGGTATATAAAAAACATAATCAAATCATTTTCTAAGAATTCATAGGAGAAAACAAAAAGATGCACAGAGAAGGGCACAATCAAATGGAACAATGAAGTTACTACCGTATTCAATTTTAATATAATTATAATAACCATAATAGGTAACATGTATATAGCACTTACTATATTCCAGAAACCGTGTTAAGTGCTTTACAATTATTATAACATTTGATCTTCACAACAACCCTAAGACGTAGTTGCCATTATTATCATTCTCATTTTATAGAAAAGGAAATTGAAGTAAAACAAAGGTTAAATACCTTGTCCAGGTTCAAAACTAGTAATAACAGTATGAGGCAAGATTTGAATTGAGGTCTTCCTGACTCCAGGCTCAGCTTTCTAAACACTAGACCTTTAACTAAACACTAGACTAATCGTTAAAAAGCAAGCTATGCATAATAGTTCAGTTTCTTACACAATTCTTTTTCTTGTTTATATATTTGATTATCTTTGTTGAGGATTTTTAAGTTCAAAAATACATACAAAAATTTAATCTTATCTACACAAATACTAAAAATGTCAGTGCTTCAGTGTGAATTCATATGACCATCTGACTGCAATGCCTAAATTCAAAGTCTAAATGTTGAGTGTCTTCTGGAAGTTTTTAAAGGATTAGTGCAAAGCTGTCTCATTTTTAATATAACATGCCTGTGCTTGGGTATATCTATGTTTGCCAAATTCTTCTGGGAACAATAGTCAGGATGCATGAAACAAAGTGACACACCCAGCTACTAAAGACAACTTTGATAACAAACCTGCCTCCCCTACTATGGCCTGTGATCTACATTCCCAAACATCCAGCAAAGAAACATCTGGGGTATGGCCTCTGGTAGTTCTCAAGAGGCTGTCAAAGACAACTAAGAATACCAAACCATCTGGCCTGAGCACTTTGTTATGCCTGCTAAGTTGCAGACTAGTGGATATCCCATATCCAAGGTATGCATTTTAGTGAGAAAACCCTTGCCCCCCCCCAAAAAAAAGGACCACTGTAACTTTTTTTAATGCAAAGCAGAAGGAAGTTAGAAAAAAAAGAAGAAACATCAAAGTTTTTAAATTAATGGCAGAATTACATACATTATATATGTATACATACACATAATATATATACTTTAAAGAAAAGTGGCATGAGGGGGCAGCTGGGTAGCTCAGTGGATTGAGAGCCAGGCCTAGAGATGGGAGGTCCTAGGTTCAAATCTGGCCTCAGACACTTCCCAGCTGTGTGACCCTGGGCAAGTCACTTGACCCCCATTGCCTAGCCCTTACCACTCTTCTGCCTTGGAGCCAATACCCAGTATTGACTCCAAGACAGAAGGTAAGGGTTATTAAAAAAAAAAAAAGAAAGAAAAGTGGCATGAAATAGAGATTTCATGGTATCATATACAATTGTGTTCTGCTTCATATATGGAAATGCGTTTTTAAAAATTGTTTAAGGGGCAACTAGGTGGCTCAGTGGATTGAGAGCCAGGCCTAGAGATTAGAGGTCCTGGGCTCAAATCTAACCTCAGGCATTTCCTAACTGTGTGACCCTGGGCGAGTCACTTAATCCCCAATGCCCAGCTCTTATGCTCTTCTGCCTTGGAACCAATGCACAGTATTGATTCTAAGATGGAAGGTAAGGGTTTAAAAAAATAAACCAAACTTTAAGTTCAGAATCAAAATTGTTTCTCCAAAAGAAAAATCAGTCATAAGGTATAGTAGGGCTTACACCCACAAATCTCAGGAATTCAACAAATTACTGTAAATGTAAGTTTGGATGAACAAACTCATTGAAACTTGGGATTCTGCTCCAAGTCCAAACCAGTTCTAAAAACTCACAATGAGTAGTTACGAGGAGATTTATTAAAAAGAAAAGAGAAGAGGTTCATTCTAGAAAATTCTACAAGTTTCAAGTTCAATTAGGATTTTCCCTCAACTCTCTTAGGCTCAAAAGAGGTATACCTGATGGAGGTGGGGGGGACAAAGCATTTATTAAGTGGCTACTACATGGCAGGGGCTATTGTTATCCCCATTTTACAGTAAAGAAAACTGAAGCAGAGGTTAAATGATTTGCCCAGGGTAACATAGGAACTAAATGTCTACGGGTATATTAGAACTCTGGTCTTCTTGACTTCAGATCTAGTGCTCTGTCAATTATGCCACCTAGCTGTCTCTGGGAAAGAGAGCTGCTAGTCACCAGCAGTTGTGAAGGACTCATACTTCTGTTGTCTACACATGTGCTTCATGACCTTTGTACTTTAAGTATGAAACCATTATCCTCAGATACTTCTTGTTTGGGGGGTGGGGGGGGGGAACGTGCCCCTGGTTTGAGACGGGGGAGAGGCAAGCAGAATATTTTATAACAACTGTTTTATTACACCTGTTTAGTAAATACCTTTTATATAAGTTACTTAAATGTGGCCAGTATGATTTTTAATGGAAAACATACCAGTTGGGGCTTGTAACGGGCACTATTAGAAATCTGGGCCCTCTAAGTTACCCCTAGAACCCTAAGATATTGGTATCTACCCTCTAGGAAAGGACTGGTCATACAATGTAAGAGTTGAGGGAGTAGCCCCAGAAAGCATACTATAGATGTTCTTTAAACTTGCCTAGTTTATTACAAATACACTCAGGGCTATAATAAAGGTCCCTAAAAGTTCTAGGGTTATCCTAGGCTTTAAAACAAAATGAATTTCAACACTGATAGTTCCATCACTTACAAACTAGTTCATTTGAATAAGCTGGTACTGCCTACTTCTAATAAGCAGTAGAATAATAAGTAATGGGTAATTATAGCAGCACTTCCCTAGAGCCTATAGATTAAGGCAGACATATGACTCCATCAGAGTTTTCAAGAACCATTTGATGATGACTTTTTATACCAGTGATGGCAAACCTTTTAGAGACCTGAGAGACCAAGTGCCCAAACTGCAACTCTCACATGGCATGGTGATGTGCCTCCCCCACCCCCACCCCCACCCCCACCCCAGACAGAGGAGGGAGGAAGCGTTCCCATTGGGCTGCTGGGCAGAGGTGTAGGTCATATGAGAAATGCCCTCAGGCACATGGAGAGGGGAAGGGGAGCAACCCCTTCCAGCATGCATGCCATAGGTTTGCCAACACAGTCTTATAACAAGAATAATTCATATCTATATAGCACTTAAAAGATTTGTTGTTGTAGAGTCATTTTCAGTGCTATCCAACTTTGGGACCCAAATCTGGGATTTTCTTGGCATAGGTACTAACATGGTTTGCCATCTCCTTCTCTAGCTCACTTTATTAATGAGGAAACTGAGGCAAGAAGTGGTAAGTGACTTGCCCAAGGTCACATGACTAGTAAGTTTCTGAAGCTGGATTTGAACTAAGGAAGATGAGTCTTCTTGACTCCAAGCCTGGCACTCTATCCACTTCACCACCTGGCTCCCCACTTCATACTTGGAAACAAATTCTGTGGATAATCAATATTGGTTTTTACCTACATTTTATGGATAAGGACAGAAATATAGTGATGACACTACTGAGCAGTAAGGCTGAAACAGGAATCCAAGTCTTCTGATTCTTACTCTCCCTACAAAACTGTCACATTCCTGCCACTTCATAATTCATACAGTTCAACCTGACTCAAAACCTGATGAAGTAATTTTTTTTATTAGTGGCCAACTTTTTTTTTTAAACCCTTACCTTCCATCTTAGAATCAATACTGGGTATTGGTTCTAAGACAGAAGAGTGGTATGGGCTAGGCAATGGGGGTTAAGTGACTTGCCCAGGGTCACACAGCTGGGAAGTGTCTGAGGTCAGATTTGAACCTAGAACCTCCTATCTCTAGGCCTGGCTCTCAATCCACTGAGCTACCCAGCTACCCCAGTGGCCAACTTTTAAAGGCCTTTCCACCTCCCACACACAAGGCTCAATTTGAGTGGAAAATGGCCTTAGGAAAAAATATTCTAAATAAAGAAAAATAAAGTAAAAAAAAAATTTTAATGACCTTAGAAATGCCCACAGGTCCCAGGAGAACAAAATAGCAAGAGGATTGTGATTAAAAGAAGCAAAGGTCCCATGAATATACTGTAGAATTCAAAGATGATTGTCCACCACTGGTGACAAAGTATTTCAAACTCTAAGGTTTACTGCCTAACATTAATTAAATAATGTGTAGAAATATCCATATGGTCAATTCTAGAGCAATAGGAATTGTGCTAATTAGGAAGCAATCCAATGAAGCATAAATGAATGACTGAACATGAAAAGTACAGTATTACATAAACAGTTTGCAGAGAATAGAAAAAACCACAAACTGTCAGAAAAGTGACAAATTCTGTTCACTCTCTTATCCCGCAATCCCTATTTTGCTTTTGCTTAGTTTTCATTATCACTACCTTACTCAACCAACATATACATATTGCTAGAGAAACACAGTTTACAAAGTTATTCCAACCCTATAATTTAATATTCCTTCACAGAACCATCTGTCTGTAACTTCTGCATTGGTACAATGACAACTCTTTTTTTTTAATTTTTACATAATATATGACTTGTATAGTCAACTTTTATGTGAGGTAAAGTAAAAAGTCCTCAGGGGTGGGAAGTTCTAGGAAAGGAGCATGGAAAAATAGGATGAGAAGGAGAGGTAATGCTGGAGGCCTTTGCACTACAGTCACTAATGCTGCCATCTTAACTATGGCCCTAAACAATCTGGACCAACATAATCAGAATGCTAAAGGTCAGTTACATCATTTGGAAGGTAAGCTGAGACCCCAATTCTCAGAAGCATATTTATCACCAGTAGCCAGTGACACAACAAACATGAACACACACACATCCATACACACCAAATTTATCTTAATGGACTTCACCATAGTTGCATATTCTAATTTTGGCAATAGGCTATTTTCCACTTTTTTAAAATTTCAGAATGGATGATTAAACCAATTTCTTTCATCTTGCTATGTCTGCCATGGGAGTCTTTGTAGTGTCCTGAGGTTCAATATAATCAATACAAAGAAATCTGTGAATAGAAGATCTTTTGATAGTCTCTGAAGTTTTAGATAACCTTAACATCAAGGAGGAATCTTTCTTTTATGTAGGCCTCTTCTGTAACAAAGAGAAACATCTTTGGGGAGTTTATGACTCCCAGTTTGACACTTCATTTTGTGCTAATATTCTATGGATCACTGAATAAAGTTATTATCAAAGTTACATTTGTCAGTCTTTTATAATTTGGTTAAAGATAGTTTTTAAGACTCTTCTGTTTGATGAGTCAAAAGATTTTTTAAATCAATAGAAGATTGTAATGGGATGTTATATTCTTTATACTATTCAGTCAATTCTGTGTTGGCTGCTATAGAAAATGGATGAACAAAGCTTGCCTGTTTCCTTTTCACATTTTCATTAAGCCTACATGGATAGGCCATTCTCATAAAGATTTTTATAAAGATTAAAGAAGTATATTCAACAGTATGTCATATCTTCCAAGTTGTCTTTTTTTTTTTAGAAGGATTTGTAGGCATTTCCATTCTTATGAAACCTTTCTCTCCTTGAAGTAGCTTAAAAACTGATCCAAGTGCATCTAGCTTAGATTTCTTCAGGATGTATTTGACCAGGTTAAATGGCTTTTCCTAATTATAAGTACCATTACTATTTCCTCACATACTACACTGGGGACTGAAGACTTCGCTACAAGAAATGGACAGATGAGAACAATTTGTTCCAATGACCATGAAGGCAGTGGAAGTAGGTGCTGTGGAGCACTTAAGAACTTGGTCATCCACTGCAACCTGACTTTTCTCTTGCCAACTAGACTTCTATGACTCTGGAAGAGAGGAAGGGGACCAACTTCATGCAGCTCTACCTCACTTAAAGCCAATTAATGCACAAGATAACAATCCATGATGTCATTGGTCCTCTGAAAAGGAAGGACAAAAAACAATACTGGGGACTAAGACCTAGAGCAGAGGTCCCCAAACTATGGCCCATGGGCCACATGTGGCCCCCTGACACCATTTATCCAGCCCCCACTGCACTTCCGGAAGGGGCACCTCTTTCATTGGTAGTCAGTGAGAGGAGCACTATATGTGGTGGTGGCGCAAAGCGTGGTATTGCTCACGTACAATACTATTTCCAGTGACATAATCCTTTGCATGGCACCTTGTTCTGAGAGTAACTGAATGAGAACGAGGCACCGCAAAGGATTGTGTGGCTGCACAGTGGAAGACATCAGCATGGTGAGCGGTGATCTGGGGGAAGGGATTCCGCACGGTGTATACTGCTGCCCAGTATAGTGGTAGTGGTGATGGACCTGTACAAGGTGTGAGAGGCCCATCACAGCCAGTGCTGCAGCCTCCGCTATCCCAGACAGCATATACAAATGTGTTCATAGTTTTTTTTATAGTCCGGCCCTCCAACGGTCTGAGGGACAGTGAACTGACCCCCTGTGTAAAAAGTTTGGGGACCCTGACCTAGAGGGTAAATGTGATACACTATCATTATCACTAATTAATACTTATCACTATAAAGTTGTAAGTACATCTGTCCTATTTATCATCTGTTTGTTGTCCTTTCTTCTGCAAAATATCCTTAGAATTATCTGGCTTAGGTGAAGTTTCTCTTCAAACAAATCATGGGCACAGCTAAGTGGTTCAGTGGATTGAGAGCCAGGACTGGAGACAGAAGGTCCTGGGTTCAAATGTGGCTGTATACACTTCCTGTGACTCTGGACAAGTCACTTAAACCCCAATTGTCTAGCCCTTACCATTCTTCTGCCTTGGAACCAACACCATATTGATTCTAAGAAAGAAGGTAAAGGTTTTAAAAAAAATAAAACAATTCAGTCTTCTATTTACCTCATTCAAATTTACATAATGAGCCTAATTTTTATATGAAGTAAATTTCAGTCTAAAGGATTTCTGGCCTTTGACTTCCTTATGAGTAGGTTTCATGTCAATTAACATTTGTTAAGCACTTACTGTGTACAAGAACCAGGCAAGGCAGAAGTTTAGCAAAGATAGTCCTTGTTCCCACATACTTTATTTTGTTTTCTGATCAAGCAGAAAAGAGATTAAGTATTTACAGGGTGCAAGAGTTTCAAGCTACATGGTTCTCTTGGTGTCCTAATAATGGTTATCACTTTAAATGACTGTTAGAATCAATGCCTTTAATTTTGTCTATTTACTATCTTTGCAGAATTAATAGCTTATTTTAACTAGTCAAGTTAGACTGCTATAATCAGGAAAGAGCTTTTCTATTCTCCTTCAATCTCTCTTACTTTGGTATTTTATTTTAATCTTTGTTCTAATTGGGTGATCTGACAACTTATCTATCCTCCAATTAACAACTAGTGATTTCCTTCTCAAGCAAAGGCAATTTCATTTTTATGCCAATGTCTGCCATGTTGACCAAACTTTCAATTCCTGATCCCAAAATATGCCTTCCAATCTAGTCTTTTACATTCTCCACCCTCCATTTTGTACATGCACATTTAGCTTGGAAGGTAGTCTCAAGTTTTTCATAAAATATCTCTATTTTACCCTCTGTTTAACACAGCTAAAATTATCTTATTTTTCCGTTAATAAGCATTTATTTTCTCTCCCTTGTATCTCCATCAAAAAAAATCCTTGTAACAAATATATCTCATCAAGGAAAATAAATTCTTGCCTTATGTCCAAAAACATATGTCTCATTCATTCTACATTTTGATGTACCTCTCTAACATAAGGTAGATGGTATAGATTATTATCATTCCTCAAGAATCATATTTGTTCATTACACTGTTTGGAATTTAAGTCTTTCAAAGTTATTTGTCTTTATGAAACTGTTATTATATAAATTGTTCTAGTTCTGAATACTTCCTCCTGCATCAATTCATACAAGTCTACTCAGGTTCCTCTAAACCCATCTCTTTTATCATTTCTTATGACAATAATATTCTATTGTATTAATTATTAATATACCCCAATTTAGGGGGGGAAAGCTGCTATAAATATTTGTGTATCTTGGTCCTTTCCTTGTTTCTTTAATCTTTTGGGAAGTACAGGCCTAGCAGTGAGAGAGCTGAGGCAAAAGGTAAGCATAGATTAGTTACTTTGGGGGCACAATTCCAAATCGTTTTCCAGAATACCTGGACCAATTCACACCTTCACAATGGTGAACTGATGTGTCCATTCTCTTTAAGTCCCTCCAAAATTTATCATTTCCTTTATCATCTTTAATAATCTGATGAACATCAGGTAGAACCTACAGAGTTGCTTTTATTTGTCACTTGCCTGGGGTCACACAGCTAGTATCTGAGGTCAGATTTAAGATGAATTTTCCTGACTCCAGCCTGTCATTCTTACCCAAGGCACCACCTAGCTACCCTAGGAACCCCCAGCTCCCTTCAATGTCCAAGTACTACCTACTACAAGACATCTTTATTCACCTCCAAAGGAATTAGTGCCCCCTTTGTATTTGCTTCTTATGCATCTTGCATTTACTTTGTTTTTCCAAGTAAAATGTAAGTTCCCAAAGGTCAGGGACTGTTTCCATTTTGTCTCTAGATCTCCTGCATGCATAGCAGGCAGGAGCTTAGGAAAAGCTGGCTTAAATCAGTTGAAAAGAATACTGCTTCTCCAAACGGAGCTTCTTTAGTGTCTTTTGGTTTCATTTATAAGAAAAAATGTCAATATGGATTTAATTCAGTTCCTTCAACAGCATATCAATTAGTTGATCCTTGAACAAA